>NW_022280035.1:932949-949831 GCF_004355925.1 Anarrhichthys ocellatus | reverse complement strand
CACACACACACACACACACACACACACACACACACACACACACACACTCTATTTAAAGGAGCTCCTCATGGTTTGATCCACTCTGCAGTATACGTCTCTGTCCTCACACACCGTTACACAGCCATCACTGCAATGCAGGCTACTCATTGACTTTAAAGGCGATTTTATGCTCCGTTATTCTGCATATGAAAACTTCAGGTGTGTTTGAATGAGAGTGTGTTCAAAGTTAATCATCCATGCAGAGAGGAGAAAGGTCCCAGGCAAACACAGGCCAGGAGAACCTCTGGAATATGTTTCATGTGACGAATACAGACAATGCCACTGTGCTTATTATTGGGCAAATATTTTGATGATCGATTATTAACGTTGAAATGAACTGGTAGTTGCAGTGCTAATTTCCAGAGTTTACAAGTAACAACTACTTCAATGTGGATATATTTTGCAGAATAATTAAAAAATATCAGAGTTCCATTCAAGTGTCCCAGGATGTTATGACAGTGAGCCAACGTCACAATAGCACCAAAGACTGCATATAAGAAGTGGACGTGGTCTTTGTGACGTCGCCCATCTGTTTGTGTACTGCCGTTTTTTAGCCTCTAGTTCGACATTTTGGCCGTCACCATCTTGGCTTTTTGCAACCAGTGAATGGAAGTGACCATATCTGGACTGAGGAGGAGGGACGTAGAGACGCTGTATACGTCTCTGGTAGCGGCCTGTCAATCACAGCTTCTTGACTTGGACCTTAAAAACGACCGTCAAACAGAAACTGTGTCAAAATGGTCAATCTCTGAATGTTCAACTTGAAGATAACATTTTGGGGTAAGTCGTGGTGACAAGACTTTTTTTGTGGATGTTTTGACCTTTTTCACTCTTTTCCAACTGGAGAATACGCTGCCACCTACACGCTCTCGCATCCCTTCAGCGTCTCATTCTGCTGTGGAGGATTTTCTGGGGATGTGACTCAGCACAGAGGGCGGCAGCATAATTAGCAGACATGCTAAAGCGAGCTTATCCCGGCGCTCGGCTTCTAACTCCATGACCTACTTTACAAAGAGGATTTTCCCCACCACTCGCTCAGTCGCTGTGTCTGCTCACCACCGATAACTCTGTGGAACCAATTCACACACACACACACACACAAATATCTACACTCCAACATTCAGTCAGTCCTGCATAGTCAGGTAACACACACAAATACATTCAGTGTAAAGGTATGCATGAGTGTGTGAATATACATATGCACTTTTAACGTGAGAGGATGTCAAATCAAATGGGAGATCACACACACACACACACACACACACACACACACACACACACACACTCTATTCTGCCCATTGTGTCTTCCTGTGAGTGTGTGTGTGTGTGTGTGTGTGTGTGCGTGCACGGGTGTGTGTGTTTCACCCCGCTATTCTTTACACAAGCCTGAGCACTCAAATCTATCTCACCCGTCTCCCCTGAGAGTGAGAGAGTGCTCGGCGTGAGAGGAATTCCTGTCTTATCTCCTCATTCACGAGAAGCTCATCTTGTCTCGTGTTGTTTGTTTCGGCATAATGACCCGTCTCCTCTTCCAACCTCGCTCCTGACGAACACCTCCCTCTGCTCTCCCCCCTCCATGCTCCTCTTCCGGTCTCACCCTCTCTCTTTCTGTCCCTCCTGAGGATTCTTCCCTACCTTTCTTCTCTTGCCGAGGCACAATCAACTGTGGAAGTTATTGACGGACGAGGCGCTTAATGAGGCTGATAAAACGAGGGACCAGGGACCTCTAACTTTTTTTTACAAGCACACCTCATTAAAGCTTCGAAAGCCAGAGACGGGAAACGAGACGGAGAGCGGCGGAGATTTCTTACAACAATTGGACTCTCATATGTGATTATTCCATCTTAGTGTGGAGAACGCGAGGAACAGGAATGAAGCGAGTGAAGAGAAGAGGAAGTTCTGAGTAGGAGGAGAGGTGCTGAGGCACAGAAACACGCTTTAATCTACACATCAAATGAGAGTGGTGGAGCTGGTGTCTGCGTGTGTGTGTGTGTGTGTGTGTGTGTGTGCGCACCTGTCTCTGAACAAGTTTGTGTGTGTGTGTGTGTGTGTGTGTGTGTGTGTGTGTGTGTGTGAGCAGGCAAAAGGCTGATTGCAATAACAAAGAGCGAGCGGTTGGAAGCTTTCGTGGCAGAGTTTTACTCCTGAATCAGAGAAGAGCCGCCAGATAATTAAAAATGTTTTGTTTTCACCCTTGACCCTTTTTTTTGTGAACCAACCTTTCCTTATTGCTCTTTTGATAATGTTACCGCTGATTTTGTGTGTGTGTGTGTGTGTGTGTGTGTGTGTGTGTGGGGGTGAATGGCCATCCGCTTTTCAAACAAACACAATCTGTGCCACACGGGGCGGTGAACAAAGCTCAAATGTCACAAAGAAACAAAAGTGTAGTTTAGTTTAGTTGACTTGACTCGTGCTGAGGTGGTGTTGCCCTCCAGGGATTATTTAGGGTCGACTGGTGATTAAGTGGTACTGCCCAGAGCCGGGGGTGGTGATGCTAACCGCTCACAGCCGCTGAATCTCTGGTATGTGACCACCACAGAACCGCCTGGATTTCTGCAGCGCTCGTCTGCAGGAACACGGGCACCACATCACAAGTTCCTCTCAAATTACAAGAGTCTGCAGGTTTAACATGAAATTAGTGCGTGTGCATTACGCTTTGTGCATTACGCCGTGTTCAAATCAAAGTGAGAGTTTGGGTGTCTGGGATTGATTACAGCCAGGCTCCAGCTACTTCACAATTAGTACTCTGACAAGCACGAACAGTATGTAGGGGCCTGTGATTTCCGTGATGTGGAAAACACAGACAGCTTCACGGAATTTGATGATAAAAATGGAATCTGCGGTGAAACAAGGCACATTTGGTTTTTGCCAAAATGTGGAAGCAATTTATGAAAATCAAGGTTTCCCCTACTATCATAAGCGTTGTTTTTTCCCAGCATCTAAGCTGTATGAACGAAAATAAACTATGCCACTAATTTACGGGTCACGCTGCTTCTCTCCTCTGCTCTCTGTGTCGGTGTTTTTTAACTGATGGTTCAGCTCATCTCCTCCAGACACACACAGTCATGTTGAAGAGGCCCTTCCACACGTCTAGCGTCTTTCAAACTACACGATTTTGGCTCTGATTTTCCACTCGCCGCTAGTTTTCGGAGCTTCCCAGCAAAAGTCACAGATCAGATGCAAATTTGGCGTTCGCTGTTCAAAGATGTGAGCCGAGAGGCTCTTCGATGCATAAATATGTGACCTGTCGGGAAATGAGAGCGCAAGACGCGTGTTGAGGGGTCAAATACAACAAAGGAAGTCGACACTAACAGCTAAATTTACAAAAGAAGGAACGTTTTGTTTTATAACCGTATTGAGAAACCTATTTAATCTCAGCTAATCCTCACAGAGCGTTCAGGGTTAATATTCAGAAGGGAAAAATACGTTGAGGCAGACTCTCATGCATGTGGACATCGCTATGCGTCCCGGAGAGTTACTGCGGTGCTAATCAGATATTTACGACCGCCGCTAACCCTTAGATCAAATGTTTCCTGCCCTCTGATTGTCCGACCTCGAGCGAGAACCTCTGACCCTGCGTCCTATGAGGTCACAGCAGCTGGGTCATTTATCACAAGGGTTCATCTCTGGTTTCTCCTTCTCTAATATCTCATGTCGCCTGTTCACACACCCTTTTCTCTCTCTCTGCCTGCTTCATGCAGGACAGGAAAAGGCCGAGTCAACTGCACAGACTGAGCCACTTCGGAGGAAGCATGTGCATGTTTGACAAGCTGCAAGAGCATAAGGAGGGAAGGTGTGTGCGTGTCGAGAGGAGAGTGGGGGAGGTGCACTCCTGCGGTGTAAAAAAACACCCGCCCGAGCCAGCAACAGACAGCTGGAGCGACAAACAAGGGGGCGCGTGGGGAGAAGAAAGTGAGCGAAGTGAAAGTCCCGAGTACATGAAAGAAAGGTTTGCAACAACAGCGAGGACCACACAGACGACTGGACACGTGAAAGAGAAAGTGAGAAGAATGGGCTGAAGGAGGTGTGGAGAGGGAACACATGGTTCCTTTGGTTCTGGAGGGAGAGAGAGAGAGGGCCCAGCTGGCGTGAAGGAGGACAGAGGAGGGAGACAGGGGAGAGCTGGTGATAGTGGGAGGTAAAGATAGGAAAAGAATAGAAAGACGTGGCCCTGTTCTCCTCAATTCTGGAGTTTTCCGTCACATCTGCGTGAGTGGTTCTGAGAGTGATTCATTAATTGCTGCAATGATCTGTTTCAAGAATGTGTGTGTGTGTGTGTGTGTGTGTGTGAGGGGGTGAGGGTAAGCGACTCACAGCTGTCCTCCTCCTCGGTGATGGCGCTGACAACATAACAGGCGTACACGAAGCCCAGGAGCTGCGAACACACAAGCAAACGAGAGAGATGTTAGACTTCACCGAGCTGGCGGCTGATAAACAGCTGCTTTGATTGGCAAAAAAAAAAAAAAAAAAAGAACATACACAGAACATCTGGAAAGGAGCGAGTTTTTTCGATGATGCAGCCTCGATCTTTTTGGGGGACCATGTGATGCAACGCTGTGCAACACTCGAGCTGAAACGATCCGTTGATTATCCGACAGAAAACTGATTGAGATTAATTTTAATGATGAAGTAATAGTTGTCAAATGTTCGTTCCATGTTACTATCAAGCTAAAGTTGTCAAACATGTTACAGGTTCCAGCTTCTGAAACGTGCTGCTTTTCTCTGTTATACAACAACATGAGGTGAATATTAATATTATTATATTAGTAGGTTTTTACTGTGAGTCACACAAAACGAGCAACATGAAGACGTCACCTCGTGTTCTGGAACATTTTTCACTATTTTCAGACATTTTAGAGACAAACTTTATATATAAAATGAACACATTCATTAAAAATGGAAATAATTATAAGCAGCTGTAATCTATATATTTATAATATAATTTGGATCAAATAATTATGAGTAAAGTGGAAGGGGTCGCTCGTAGTGACCTCACTCTGAAGGCAGGGTTAGTAACTTCTTCAAAAACATATTCATATTTTCGTTGAAATTCTCATTAAATCCCGAAAGCATCAATGAAGCAAATCCTTTGACAAAAAAATATAAACAAAATCTAATTCCTGTGGCTTTTGCAGGACTGTAATAATGGCAGAATGAAATGATTGGAAATGATTCTGCCCGTGTGTTCATTACTCGTCAACAGAGTCTTTCACTGGCTGCATCTCAACAGCTGTGAGTGCTAACAATAACCATGTTTGTTGTTTATATTTAGAACGATCATTTTTGGGGGAGTGGCTTTGGAGAGAGGCCTAAAGGGACGGGCTGTCAGTGTTGCTGACTTAGCAACTTTCTCGCTAGATTTAGCAGCTTTTGGAGCTGGTGTTGCTCGCTACTTTACTAACACTCTGCACCTTTACCGTCTCACATCAGCGCTATTTTCTGCCATGCCACTTTGATAAACCCAATCTATGCTACCTGCCCAGGTTGGAGACTAGGTGGTGAACATAGTGGAGCATTTAACTACTAAAGAGCCACGTACATCCATCAGGAGTCAAAAACAGAGCTGAACAAAGAACAAATTGGATTTGCATACAGCATGTGTCCAGAAACAAGGACGCTGAGTATGTGTAAATAAAGCTACTTAAAAAGGTGATAACATGTCAGTGCTGCTTTACTGTATCGTCATTGTTGGCTCTTACACATACAGTAGTAGCTCACATGCACAAACACACCAGAAAGCAACGGAACGAGAGCACAGACTCACTGTACGCTGATGCACATGTGGGCAAACAGCGCTGAGAATAGCCTATGGGACTGGCAGATGGCTGTCATCGACTCGGAAACAGACACTCTGAGAGACTGTCTCTCTCCACCCGGGCCGGCCATCCATCATTTGGCTCTCCGCCACGCCAATTAAAGACAGCATTGGGCACGCTGCCCTCCTCGCACACTGGGTACACAAACACAAAACCCAAAGGGAACGGACTGGCTGTCTGCGACGGCGGCTATTTATATAACATTCATTCAACCTATAACTTAACTTGGCCCACGTAATTATAAGAGGAACAAAGACGGCGTGCAGTCTCCAGGTCTTTCATCTCCACCATTCAGGCTTTTTATTCCTGTTTTTCACTCACATAAGATATTCGGCCTTTATTGAAGTTCATCCAGATGTAGATTAAATGTTTTATTTATGAATGAAACGCAGGTGTGGTGTCTAGTGGAGAAGGGAACGGGGTCGGTCTCTGTGTGGGCTAGATAAGACACACATAACTCTTGTCTCTCGCTCCGTTTCCTCTCTCTAGAATCTAATTGCTGGTCTCACCCCATCCATTACAGTGGCAGTGAAATGGAGGGGAATTAGCATATGTATAAAGCCGGTGTCAAACACAAGATGGTGTTAACAGCAGGGGGGCGCACCCTGTTTTCAACCACATCGTGTCTGTCTGTGTGTTTCTCCTGTAAAAGCGGTGCGCTCGTACGAGTTAATATTGATGCATGAGTAAACGTTTGTTTCATTTTCCTAAAGGGCTCTGATCACTGCTGTGGTCTGGAATGGAGTCAGACATCGTAAAGCCAATCTGTCACAGCAGAGGAGGCTGTGCAGAGTGTTTGTGTAGCACACGTACAGATGGGTGACAGATTAAGAGAAAACACAACATTGAGCGTGTTAATAAGGTGTTGGGGCTCCACAAGCTGCCAGAACAGCTGCAATACAACTTGTCATTAGTGCTGGGTATCAGTACATGATACCTGTATACATGGTACTTTTAAGGTATCGACCGAAGTACCAAGTAGTATTGAAACCTCTCCAGTCAAACGTTACCATGCAATTGACTGTTTTTGTGGCCAGATCTAGAAAAAAACGTGTTTTGTACGGTGTGTTTGGCTAACCGCTAACAGCTACACACACTGCTGCGTACCTCTCGGCCGCTGCTCTGCGGCTCACTTGTATTGTTTTGTAGGGTGTGTTTAGCTAACTGCTAACAGCTAACAGAACTACCAGTACACACACACTGCTGAGTACACCACCGCAACTCAGCCACTGCTTATTTTGTCTTTGGTAAGATTGTCGTCTTATACGATGACTTAGAGCTGATTGCCTGCATACATCGCCGCTTGTTTTTGAGTTTGAATGGTGTGTTTTAAGACGCCTTACAGCCCGTTAGTGGCTAGACCGGGGGTTGTATTCATTCAGTCACACTATACAGCAGGCGGTGATCTGCACACTTCTCTTTATGGTCTGAACACTCAGTAACACGCTCGTCCAAAATCTCCTACAGGTGATGGAATATAACTCACACAATTTCCCTAATCATCAAACCATTCAGTGAATTTGTAACCCGTCTGTATATGAATGAAAGAGAAAAAGGAGGGGGAGAAAGAACTAAGCTCTCACTTCCTACCCATGTTTTGATTCAAGAAATGTCGTCAGGGAAAGCACAAAGATGTTGAGGCGAGGATGAAAGAAACAACATAAAGGCCGTTTTCTATCTACAGACAAGCTATTCCCCCGAGGATAAAAAGCTCATAACACCACGGACATACTTCCTCTTAGCCTCATTGCACACTCATAAACAGCAGTTGTGAGTAGACAAATCCAACACACCAGAAATGTCATACCTTCAATCAGTGAATGCCAAACCTTGGGAGCAACTAATGGGAAATCAGTCATTTCTCACGCCTCAACTGATAACCGCTGACAGCAAGAGAGTCTGGGTGCTGCATGGAGATGGACTATAATGTATCCACTCGTGTCCCCGTCTTCTAGTTCCCTCTCCTATGGCCACGGTACATTTAGTGTGATGTACAGGGAGCTAATAAGATCAGAAGTGAACACTCGGTGGCTTTTTGCTGGAGGCATTGCTGTCCTTAGCCAATATAGGTCAGTGTCCTCAATAACAAGTGACAATTCCACTTAAATATCCTCGCATATTAAATAATCACGCTCATAAATCCTCTCACACAGCAGTCCTTTGACTTCCTACTGTCACTTCTGGAGTTCAGGGATCATTTTAGAGATTGATGTCAAATTAATTAAGCTCATAAAGCCCCCGCACGTCCTCTGAGGCTTGATGTCAGTCTGCCTGTGAGGACGTGCCGAACTAAAGCCAACTCATTTAGCTGCCAATCATCTTTTTTTTCCTTGCACTCTGCACTTTTCCCTTTAAGTCAGTCACTTTTTAAACACAAGTCTCCACATCACTGTCACTCCACAATCTGCAAATCTCCGCTTCTCTATCTGTGTCCTTTTTTTTAGTTTTGTTTGTCGAGCAGTAAGTAGAGTCCGAGGAAGGCAACCGGGGCACGAAAAGTTCAGCTGTAGATCTGAGAAAACATCAAAAGCAAAGCTGTCCTCCAGTGGGCCTTCATGTACTATTTACTATGTGGCAGAGGAAACGAAAGGAGGTATTTGTGATAGTTCAGCACTATCCTTGTTTCCTCTCTCCGATAATGAGGGGCTAAAAGAAGGGCAAGGCACAAACGTTTGTGTGTGTGTGTGTGTGCGTGTGTGTGTGCGTGAGAAGAATGCCAGCTGCCGAGCTAAAAAGGAAGGTTACTTATTTGCATAGGCTAATGGAGGTCAGGTGCATACTGAATGTGCCGGTCCAGAAAGACGCGTGATCACCTACGACGATGCACACTTACAAACATCAGTCTGCTAGACGTGAATCTGTTGCACTCTTCTCAGTTATAACTGCAATAAAATCAGGTTTACAGTCAAGTTGGATAAAGGGGAAAAAAAACAGTCTCGCTCACTGCACAGGTGTAAAGACTGACATCCTTTTCAATCTCAATCAATTTAAAATGTTCTCTGTGTAGCCCTGACCAATAAGTAGATTGATTGGTTGATTGTCAGACAATGAATCAACAATTTCGATAATGGATTGATTGTCTAAGTCAGTCATTGAGCGACGAGACTAATGCTGCATTCACATGGAATCAGGCCGACAGTAGACGGCAAACCGGATGTTATGTTAGTGGACGAGAGCAGGGCGGAAATATTACCAGTACCGGCAACAATAACGGTAACCAGATGTTACGTAGCTCCCTCGCACCGGAGAAAGTTGTTTAAGTTAGCATTTTATAGCTACATGCATTCTAAAACAATTACATGAAATAATCAGTTGACATTAGTTGAGGAGAGGAACATTCGCCTGTCACAACAGTAACTTTACTATTTGTGTTACTGTTGCACCTTGACGGAGCAGGTTACAAATAGTAAAGCCCTGTGGAAACAGGCTACTTGAACACTAGGGCTGTCAACAAATAGTCTAAATTTGAACATATATTTGAATAGTGAAAAGTACCACAAAAAAAAGCTGTCTGCCTCGCACAACCTGAATGTCGACAGTCACACAACGTCACTTTCGTTAATTCAAAATGAAAAGATGTAACATAAGTTTGAGCTGAAGCTGCTGGTGGTGTGGATGATGGCATTCTGTAAAGTATTTTATTTTCAGATGTGTTCAAGGGTACTAATATAGGAGTTGAAAAAAGAATCAAGATGAATCAATAATGATAATAATTGTTGGTTGCAGCCCTGTATCTGTCTGTTGATATGAATTTAGAGACGCCTGCTTTCTACAGCCGACAGGCCTGTCCACACGTGTGTGTGCAGTGACGGATATCTGAGTCGGTCTACGAGCTCATTAACACACTATTGATTGTGGCTCAGCGTCAGGAGGAAAGTCACCGGGTGCACGATGATGAAAGGAATTTGTAGGTAAAATACATCACACGGGAGAGAGGAGGAGCAGAAAGAGAGAGAGAGGAAGAGGGGTGGTGCAGATGTCTAGTGGGTTAATTATACAGGCTTCTCTGCACAAAATCAGACGTGTGTGAGTGAGCAGCTGCATGTTTAATGACATGATGAGAAAGGGACTGCCGAGACCACATCCACCTGTTCTCTTCTACCAGCCCCCCCCCCCCCCATCCACAAACACAGATCTATACAGCTTACAGGACCACATGCGGTCGATCAGTGTCTCTGTGGTGCTGATTTGCATCTGCCACATCAAATAACAGCACTCTGCTGTAAACAAAAAACAAACAAACACATGACACACAGACACAAGAGGCTGCACATGCAGGAATAAAAAAGCTGTATGAGGAAAGAAAAGACTGCGTGTTTGTCCGTGCAGCCTCATGCAGAGGATTTTAGACGAGGGAGGTCTGACTTCCTCGGCATGGATCGGCTCGGCTCACTCTTGGTTATGATCTCTATTCCGTTTTCAGATAGTTCCAACTCAGTGTAGGCGGGATTATTAGCTGATCGTCGTATATGGATCCTTTCATATGCAACCAAACAGAGGAACGTCTGGATTTTGTCAATTGCATGGCGTAGTTTTGTGTTTTTAAATGTGGGTCGAATGAATGAACAAATATCGACGGTAAATACCTTGGCTATTTAAAACTGGTGTGTTTGTGCAGGGTTATCCCGCGTCGCGCTAGAAATTCCACCTTCTAGTATCGACTCAGCTCGCTTGGAACCTCGACCGAGATGGCACCAAAAAAAGTAATAGGTGCTATCCACAACCTTTGCCGATTGAAAAGCAAAACAAAAGAGCGAGGCGAGTTGAGTAGAGCCGTGCTGTGGAAATGCGAATCAGGAAGATAAATTAAACGAGTACACACTCAACAAGCAAAAAGGAAAAGCAAACATGCCGCTGGAGAAGTTTTACTTCTTTAATGTTGCTTGTTTTTCACTTTTAAGTTCTCCTCTGTTTCCATTTCTTCCTCTTGCCTACTCTCAGAGTTTAAAAAGACCAAATATTGGAGTAAAATTAATCTGAGCAAAATGCATGCCCCTGAAAAAACAGATTAACAATTAAAGCTCTTGGTGGAGACGGCCTTTGAAGTTCAATGGCGGGAAGTCATGAACTGCGAGTAGCCCGATATATATATATATATATATATATATGTTCAGTGGCCCGCTGGCGCCTCATTCAGACTTACTTCTCCTCTGGTCTTCGGGTCTTTCTCTTCTCCTCCCTGTTTTTTTGGCAGCAGGCAACAGCCGTAATAACTGCTGACTACTGCATCATCAAGTCTTTTAATCCTTGGATCTTTATAATCCTTTGAAGGAGATGCTGTGAAACTCACAGAGCAGTTACGATGTGATGTCAGCGCTGACATATTGCAGAGGTGCTTAATGCTATTATTACACTAGATAATGCACGGACATTTTTTTTTACTGATTCCGGACAAATTACTGCGCTTCAAATAGGAATCACATCAAAGATCCCTCCAGTTGGCTCCCCATGCAGCACAAAACAGAAACACACATATTCCCCCACAGTGGTGACGGTTGTTCAGCTTGAGAGTTGGACTAATGGACTTATCAAAGCGAGCCCCCTGACCTCCTGGATGAGTGAGGGGGGAGGCCATGATGTTTCTCATGCCGCTGAACTGAGTGAACCTGAACGACGACGGAACACACACCCAAACCTAAAGGAGAGCCGAGCGGACCCCCGATATATACCCCCCCCCCACCCACACACACACACACACACACTCCCCTGGTGTTAAACAAGCTGCACTTCAACACAGACCGCAGACTGACATGAGAGAGAGACGCCTAAGCTCCAGAGAAAAAAGTGGCAGAAGAGAAGGAGAAGTGCGTTGGTGGGAGTTTGATTGACATGAGCGTCAAGCGGTGTGAGATCTGCGCAGGAAAAGGAGACGGGAAGAGGAAATAGATCAACGAGCAATGGAGCGGGAGAATGACGCAGGCCGCCGTTCTTCCCATTATCAACTACCACACAAATCCTCCCAATGCAGGTTCCCAAGGAAAAGAGAGGCAACGGAAAAAAAGCATTGCCTGTGGCAGCAATAAGCTACACTAAATGATATGATATCTGTGTGTGTGTGTGTGTGTGTGTGTGTGCATTTTATGAGAAGCTCAGCAACTCTGACAACCCCTCGACATCTCTCACCCTCCCTTTAGTGTGTGAGAGTTGTGTCGACACAGATGTAAACTGAACATCACACCTTGCACATTTTTGTTTTTCTCATACTTTTCTTCACAACCTCCATCTCACCGGAGACGTCTTCTCACACTCGACTGTTTTATTTGACGACGAAGAAGAAAAAGAAAAGAAGACAGGATCACGGGAGGACAGAGAGAGGTGTGTGTGTGTGTGTGTGTGTGTGTTGATTTTCTGCTGACTAAACTGACAGGGAAATCAGTCCTTATTATTGAATATTAATATATATAATTATCGCCTCACGGTTTTATGCCTCCGTCAACCAGTCAAGTTATACTTTACATCCACTTCTGTCCAAAATGTCACCACTTCATCATGTTATCCTTAGACGTTTGTGTGAAATTGCAATAATTTGAGTTATGGGGAAAAGTGTGTTTTGTAAAGATAAAGTGATCTTTCACCATTACGTTTTCAGTCAAACCTTGAGTCCAGGTGGACATTTGTGCCAAATTGGAAGAAATACCCTGCGGGCGTTCCTGAGAAACGACGCTCACAAGAAACGGGCCGAACGAACAAACGAATAGACGGACGGACGGACGGACAACCTGAAAACATGACGCCTTCAGCCTCTGCTGTCGCCGGCGCAGAAAGAAGCCATTCAATAACAATATGTGCTGTGGGACGGATGGGTGAGTTGGGTCTCAGTGAAGCCAGCAAAGAATATAAAAGGCAGAGACGGAGCAAAATGTTCCTGAAGCAATGAATAATACATCATCCCAGTTTGAAAAGGTTGCCTCCACCTCGAGCTCATCCTTTAAACCTGTGAGTTACTCTCTGACTGAATGCAGCCTGAACAACACAGCGCTGACTTCCCTTCTGAACGGCTTCCTCCGAGCTCATGATGAATCTGAGCAGATAGATGACGGATGGTGACGCCTCCATTACTGGCCAATGGATCCACATTTTTCACCCTAATGAAACACGCTCTCTGGAGTCCAGACTAAATATTTAATGGCCTCTCGCGGCGCCCTTGAACAAACCCTTGAACAAAGACAAAGGGACACCCCACTTTTCTTCTCATCCTTTTCTTTCATTCCTTCATCTCTGTCTTCGAGTCTTTCCTTTTCCCCAGAGAAGGAAAAAGGACAAACCGAAACAAGAGCGGACATCTCTAAGGACTCTATTTTCCTGAGCAGCGCTCCGTTTTTAGCCTGAGAGGAAGTGAAGGTGCGAGGAAAGCGATGCCATTTATGATGCCGGGATTTTAGCACCAATTTCCCGGGAGCCGTTCTCACGGAGATGCTGTTGCACGCTTGGTTGGACAATAACATGTAAAAATGCAAGCAAAAAAAAAAAAGAAAGACGTGTTGCCATCTCCTGTGGAGGAGTAAAAGTCCATGTGAGGCGAGGAATGAACCAATTCACTGGCTATAGTGCGTGGGGCTAATGAGATTCAGTGAGAGAGCCGAGGCTGTAACGCGAGGTCAGATGTTATATTACTTCTTCTCCACGGGGCTGATGGGATGAGTGGTACAATTCAGTGCTTCTCAACGCTGGGTCCCTCTGATGGTATTCTAATGTGCCATGTCGCTAACTGCATTCACTGTGCTCTCCCAGGTGTGAATTAAGATTCAAGATTAGACGGTAAGAATGAGAACCAACAGGACTCCAAGGCTACATCCACACGACTACGTTTTTTAAAACGCATTAATACTCCTAAAACAGAGACGTTTGAAACGGCTGCTGCCGTCGTTTTAGTTTGAAAACTCGCGTTGTAGTCTGGACGGGCAGAAACGGTGACCTTTGAAAACGCTGACACAAACAAAACGTACCAGTGAAGAAGCAAGAAGACAACGAGTGTAACCGCCAAACTGTCACAAACCAACCTCCATAAAGAGACAAAGGTTGAAAATACTGTAAACAATGTGAATTGGCTGCACAATATTCACTCAAATGTAGATTTTTAGGACCTCCTGTTTCTAGAGCATCTAAATAAAGGATTGGCCTTCTTTGTGAAATACTAAGACATGTAAATAGTGTTTTTATCAGTGAACTGTTTCAAGTCTAAAAAAGCTCAGAGCACCTCCCTAAAACTAAGCTTCATCAGTCATGACGTGTCCTTCCCTGATATCGTCACGCCACCATCACCTCATAATAATAAACAACATCAGCCCCGACTACCATTGGTTCATTTCAACATGAATCATAAATTACAAGTGTTGCTGATCTCGTTCACAATGCTAACAGCTAAATTCTTCATTTGATAATGCTACTACTGCCGACATGCGCATCAGGCGAGCTATTATTTGAGCGCTTTGCAACCGGTACGCGAATGCCCCGTGAATGTCATGTGATAGGTGTTTTCAGGCGTGGCGGCATGGATGGAGATTATTTAAGAAACGGCGGTAGAACGCTCCTCTGGACGAAGATTCTTTTAATATATTTTTAAAAAGCCGTTTGAAGACAAAAACGTAGTCGTGTGGGTGTAGCCTGACCCACTGAATGCTGATGAACCTGATGTGTATTAGCTCTCTCTCTCTCTCTCTCTCTCTCTCTCTCTCTCTCTCTCTCTCTCTGTATGTATTAAAGCGTAAAGGAGTGGGAAAATAGCTCTGGATGTGTTTGTGTTCATTGAAATGGAGTCAAAGTGTGTGTAAGTGAATGCTACTGTGAGTAAATGTGTGTAATGTGCATCTCTGAACCCAAGTGCCTGCTTGGCTGGCAACAAAAAGAATGCCCTGGCCTCCGTCCAATGTCAGGTTTAGTCTCTCATACATGGGGGTGTGCAAATGTGCATGCTGGCAGGATGTGCGTACACGGTGCTGTGTAAAGAGGACAATAACAGTCCTTCCAGTGTTTGAGTAGCCTGTTAGCAGCTGGCAGGTCTGAGCCTCAGCCAGACAAAACAACTGATCAATTTTTCATTCAGTGACCGGAGCGGAGGAAGGGGAGGCTGCCATAGACAAAATAACAGGCCGCCGTGGAAGTATACGGAGAAAAGTGCTTGAAAGGGCAAAACAAAAAAAGATCACTTTCCTCTCCATCACCTCTCACGTACGTGAATCCCACAGCGAGCGAGGCCGGTGTCAGATGCGTAATATAATGAGTTCCCGTGACACGACGTGTGAATAATGTCGGTGAGAGCTTGTATACTCACAGCGACGAGGATCTGCGTGCCGCTGTGCACGACCTCGATGTACTGGTAGTCCATGAGGCAGCCCATGACCGTGATGTAGGAGTGGCTCTCCGTGGTGTGGACCCCCGGGGCCTGAGGCATCTCTCTCCTCACGCAGCCCGGCCCGTGTTCGCTCCACCAAGAGTGATGGGCGGAGATGTTGAATGTCAGCAGGTCGCTGTCCTGAAAAGGAGGAAAAAAACTTCTTTACTTGGACTCTATTCATTACTTATGATGTACATCCATGTATTCTTTATGAGGAAAACCTAGGGCTGGTGATGTTGTACAAGAGGCAGAGGGCTTTTCTTTGGACACTTAAGATTAGAGATCGCTACGATAAACAACAATACATTAAACATTATGTTTTATACATACACAATGTGTTTCATGTGCGCTATACCTTTAAACTGTATGATAAATAAACTGTATGAAAAACTGCCTTCATATGCAGTATTTGTAGGCAAAGGGAGACAATTTTGGTATTTGGAGCATTCTGGTTTCTGTTTGTAGTCCAAGTAGAATTGACCAATCAAGTTGGAGCAGGCTTTGGTTGAATGCAGGTAAACAGTTCATATTGGAGAGCAAAATGAAAAGGGAGGAACGCATTGGCTGAAATGTAATCTTGGAACCCACCGGCTATCATCTATCATGGTGTAGCTTTTTGTTGGTCTATAATTAGCTCGCAAACTGGCTACTTGTGAAACAATCCGGTCATACAAGTCGTCTCTCGACTCCAGTCTCGCATCTCAACTTGTTAAGTCTGGCTTAGTCTGCATTTAGGAACAGCAGTGCTTTGAGCTAAATGCTAACATCAGCATGCTAACATGCTCAAAGTCCATCCAATAGTTTAACTGAAACACTGTCACCATAAACCACAAACTACAGGTAAAAGTCAGGAGATCCAAGTCATTAGGATTCATCCTCTTGGGACCATGACTGGATGACATTTCATGGCAATCCGTCTGATGGTTGTTGAGATATTTCCATCTGGATCAAAGTGATAGACCGACCCCTGTTGCCATCCCTAGATGACATGCAGTAGCATGAATAAAAACACATTTTCTTACTTACCATGAGCTGTGTCTAGACATGTAGGTATTTTTGGTTTTATTTGCCCCTTTGGTAAACCTGCAGTCACCCCTTATGTTTGAGCTGAAAGGAATTGTATTGATTGTGCTTAAAGCTTTGAAAAAGTCAAAACAGCAATGTTTCTTTGCAGGAACAATGTGTCGCTTCCTTAGGATAATCCAAGGACTTCAAAGTCAACAGTTTTCTTTGGGACTACTTCCTAGTGAATGAATAAGCCCTCTGAAAACTGTTGACACTGTGTTTTGTGGTTCATCCAGAGCAACAGGGACATTGTTTCAGGAGAGAGATTTTGCTGTTGAGTATGTTTTTTTAAGTATGTTTTTTTTGTCTATCCTCCTCAACTGTATTGTGGTGGAGGCAGAACTTTCGAGAACCAGGGCAAATAAAACTAAAAACATCTGCATGGCGAGACACCAACAGAGGTATATAATAGACTGGGGTGAACCAGCCTTTTAATAGTCGTACCCATAGACTGTATATAAGAAGTGGATGTAACCCATTGTTTTGTGGACTACAGTTTTGAAGCCTTAAGTTCGGCAATGGAAGTTACAGTATTTGGATTGGACCGTGGAGGAGTGACGTAGAGACGGCTCTGGTAGCGGCCTGTCAATCACGGTGTAGCCCCGCCCTAAAGCATCCCCTGCTTTAT
>NW_022280035.1:921944-929949 GCF_004355925.1 Anarrhichthys ocellatus | reverse complement strand
ACACACACACACACACACACACACACACACACACACACACACACATATACGGCACAATTAGCCCACAATTCATAGGAAGCCGGTTACTGGAGAGTGGAGTCCAATTTGATCAAAAGATACCGACGCTCTTCCAGGAATAGAGAGCCGGCTACGCAACGGCCCGTAAAAGCCTCCCGCGAACGCAAATGACTCCCTCCAGGGCGACTGAATCTCTTAGTGTGTATTGTGGTTTTGGGTGTGTATATGTGGAGAAGCATGTTGCCCACACATACCACTCCTCCCACCATAAATACTGAGCAATTAGAGGGTGGGTACGACAGCAGGATGCAACAAGCCCCTCTCTATCACCTCTGCTACTGCTCATCCTTTGTTCACTCCATCCTCTTCTCTCTTTTTTCCCACTTATCTCTTCGTTTCTAGCTCCCCAAAAACCATCAATTATTCCCACTTTCAGCCACCTGACACCACATTACCAACAAGGTTCACAGACCTCAATCATGCTGCTTCTCTGACACGCTGTTAGCTTGTGTGTATCCTCTAAGTTTCTCGTGGCTGAGCAGTAAAGAACGCACAAGTGGACACAGCTTTACACTCTAATCCCTCCTTTCCTCAACGCCCAAAACTGAGAACATCAAAGTCCCCAAAAACATTTCAATCATCGCCACCTTCTTTAACATGCCGTGAAGGAGAAGGAGAAGGAGGAGAGGGAAGGGAGCCACACATAAAAAAGAGTGATAAGAGGATCAGAGTGAACGTGTCTGAGAGGGAAAACACGTTTGATCCTCATTATATTACAGCTAATTACGATGTGCATGTGTGCTCAAGATAAGTGGATGAATAACTGTTTTGCTTTGCTGACGCATCCAACTGGGAGCAAAAACATGTGGGTTTGACAGTTGTTTATGATTTATAGCTAAACTGTGTTGTCAAAAGTTAGTGATGTGCAGTAGTAGGACACACTTCTGATATGTTGTGAGAAGGCCTACACACACCGGGGGGGCGACGAATAAATGACACGGAAATGCAAAATACTCTCATGCGAATTTTTGAAAACTATTCATACCTGCAGAGATGCGAATTTGTAACAGTTGCAGCAATTTTTCGATAAAAGATTTGAACAGATTCACACAGATAGAGAACCGACTACCAGGATCCTCTTGACCCAGAGCAGCGTCTGACAGTCTGTCTGAGGTAAACTGTTGTATAGACGAAGCAACTGTGAGATGTTTTATGGAGTTCCCTTTTAGCGGAATGCTCCGAGTTTATTTTCCTTGGGTGAACAGTTATGGAGTGTATATGTCTAGGGCTTTTATTGTGAAAGGTAAGAACAGAAGGATTGGATTTGGTTTGCGCTGCTTTTGTCAAGGTTGAAAGGAGTAATAAAGTTTGCTGACCTTTTTCGGACGGAGTCTCTGTGTGTCTGTGTCGTGACACTATAGTGCTGGTTTGGAATATTTACATTCCGCACAACGTGATTGGTTGACGCCTTTATTTATGGTGCAAAAGCTACAAAAAACTACGGCACTTTTTCTCATTGCGTGATAGTCACGTTCTGTCTGAAAGTACTCCTGACAACAACAAGAAAACAACTTGAGAAAAATGAATTGACGTGCAAATTAATTAAATTAGCCTTAAGTGTTAAGTGACTTTGGGCTGCATGAGTCAGTCTCCTCTATGTTCAAACTTATAACTGTGACTCACACCGTCAGGCAGAAGAACGACATTGAGGAGATGTGAGGAGTTGAATGACAGATAAAGACCACGCTATCTCCTTTTTTTCCCCCTCGTAATAGACTAATGTGTAGTTTTGACTTAGACATGCAAACACGCATTAACCAATGAGGCCAAGGGCAAAACATGGCACGTTGTAAAAAGCCAGCCAGCCATTTAACTGTCTTTCTCTTCATGTAGTTTTGACAAAGAACTGTTGTTTTGAGTTCCCTCACAGATATGGAAATGACTTAGCAGTAACTCCACTTCTATGAGTGTAGCTCTGTAAATCAGCAGTTCTAAATTTGGCTGTTGAGATTCCCTCGGGGGGGAAACGCAGCACAAGTCTGACGGAGCCGGCAGATGGTTAACAGGATAGAAAATCTGAAAAAACATCTCTTCCGCACAAAATCTGGTTAATTCTTTTGACTTTCTTCTTTGCATTTTTCTTGTGAATTACATGAGAAACACACCTCTCCGTGGTTCTAAAAAGGATCCCAGGTAAAGCAGAGAGAGGAGGAACGGAGGAGGATCTACTGTGGATGAACTGGTGTATATCTGTAGAAAAGGGTCTTTATGGGGTTCATGGGAGACCTGACCTGAGCTCAGAGTCAGACAGGGTCCAAGTTAAACTCAATTATACTCTAATCAGGTCACTTAAGGTCTTGTTTTACTGCCATGGCTCTCGGGTCTAATACGTGAGTGGACCTGAATGGGTCAGAGTGTAATCAGTAACGGCTCTGAACACACATATCATAATCACTACACAAAAGAAAGGACGTTTGCATGTAACAAGTGGAAATTTACACATGTTGCATGTTTTCGTAAGAAAAAAACACGAAAAACAGGACTAACTTTTCATCAGATGTACGAACCGTTGTATGTACGCAAGTATAGCTTCATCTTCAGGGGGTCACAAGCTAAAAAGATTGTGACCTCTCTCACCATCCTACCCATCGGGCCCCATCACCACAGCATGCTACCACCATATTGAGTAGGGAGTGCATTTTGCTATTGCATTAAACGATAGGGAAAGATGTTTGAGGGCTACACACAGACTCACAGAACTAGGACATCTGAGCGACATCAGAACAACTGTTTTCTTCCATAATCTAAATTAGGAGAAAGACAGTCACAGAAACACACCATGAATCAGAGGCTGACAGGCTTTTTTTAAATGTACGTGCCATGCTTTGCCCTGGCTTGTCTTTACTCCCCAGCAGGCAGTAAAGTACTTCTCAAAAACTTTCCCCAATCCAATTTCTCACCTCTCGCCTGGGTAAAGTCATTATGCGCTGGTGGCTGCCTGGTCCTTGTGTAACTAATGGTGCCCATCTCAGCATGTGTGTGAGTGTGTGTGTGTGTGTGTGTGTGTGTGTGTGTGTTTGTGTATGGCTTTCATTGGGTACGTGAAGGGTTGGATAGATAGATAGCCCTTGGTGATGCCTGGCCGAGCAGAGCTGAGACAGGGATTAAGAGGTAGGGTGCCTTCATAAGCCACTTTCCTCTTCCCTGTTTGAAATATGGTCTGCACAGTGAAACACACAGCTAGCTCGTCCCTTTGTACTTCAGTAAGTACCGCTTGTTTTACGGAGCTCTGAACAGACACTGAGGGAAGTGCTCATTGCAGCCAAGTGTTTCTTGCAAAGTAGCCGTTGTGAGCCAATGAATCAAAGAGCTCTTTATTTAACATGAAATATGTTAAACTTCTGGAGCTCTTAGTGCTAATAACATGCTAATCTCTCAGTGCTATTGGGAACACACAACGCACAAATCCGTTCCCACTGAAAAAGAAAAAACACGATGAAAGCCGATGCTTTGAACTGAGGCTCCCTCTGGACTCTAACTACTTTAAACTTCTCAGTTTTGTTCTCTCTGTTACTGTTGCTCTCTTTAACAGTGAGCTGTAAGCGTCTTATGGACCGGACTGTGTACGATTGTACGATTGTTTATCTGTTCAGTTCAATACTGTTGAGTGTAGTTCATCGGGGCTTTATCAGTTCAGCTGAATGAAGCCGATGAAGTCCGCGATCAGACCGATTGAGTCGTCTCCCTGTCTGGTCTGCCGACCGGCCTTGTTGGAGGTTAAAGTTGACCGACTCTGAGACACTCTGACCTCCTTTCAATGCCTCCATCTGCTAACCGGTTTCCTCAACCTACATCTCAACTCCTTTGCTTTTACTTTGCCCATTAGGCGTGCATTACATGTGATTATTCCTCAGATAAGAGTAACGCTACAACCAGTGTGACTGGGGGGTCCGAGAAGCCGTGATTGACATTTTCAGGGGGTTCAAACTGATTCAAACTGCATTTACATTTATTTACAAATATGAATATTGAGAGACGACACTGGCTACAGTACAAATATTTTGGGCCTTTTTCACAGAGGACATTTTGACATGACACCGACAGTAAAAGTCACAGGTGTAAATAATAAAATTAACGGCGGTTGATTTCCATTCGGCCGCTTCGGTTTTTAGGGCCCTCGTGAAGGTGCATGTGGGTTCACTGTCACAGCTTACGGGACAGTTATAGAGCAGAGCCATCGTTAATGTCATTAGCAACACCTGCGCTTCTCCTACTGCGACAATGTCAACATGTCATGATGGGAAAAAGACTGAAACTACTTGATGAGAGGCAAAACAACAAGCAGTATAAGGGATCGAGACAGTTTTTAGTCAGTACTTTAAGGCATCTAACCGCGCACCATATATATCATGAATTTAAATAATCCTCTTGATATTATTCTATATTTACATGTGTCGGTATATAAAGCGAATATGACTTGCCACAGATCAGAGAGGATAAAGACCGCACTGCCTGAATGCCAACGTTATGGGAACGTTAAAGTCTTGTTCTCTTGTCATGTTTGGTCATAGCTAATCTTTTGTTGGAAGAAACAAACCGTTGTCAACAGTTAGTCCTTGAGTCTAAACTGCTTTCACGCTCAGTTTGTCAATAACAGAACCGGCGAGACGTCATTTTGACTCGATGATGAGGCAGAGTTCACAGAGATCTGACCCAAATTGGCACACGGGGAAAGCAAACGTCCCTTCCTCTCGCCGCTGGTATCGCTTGTGAAATGCTTATCTCGCTCGCTCTCCACTTTGCCGCCAGCCGGCATCACTTTTAAGTTTATCTGCAAAGGTGGCGGCGGCGGCAATGTTGGGATTATCAGAGGCTAATTTAGATTTTGCCGCATCAACGCGGAGGAAGAACGCGGCGGCGCTGGCTGTTGTGATTTCAGCCTCAACCCGAGAGGATTAATGTCACTTGTGAGGTTTTTGTCTCCATTTCTTGTGGGCTCCAAATTTCCTTGTTTGTTGTGTTGGGGTGTCATTTGGAAAATGAGGGATGAGACATCAGACCGCGACACACACACACACACACACACACACACACACACACACACACACACAGATACTTTGATTTCTCAGAGGGGATGACGGAGAAAGAAATAAAAAGCCAGACAAGAATACAGCCATGGATGAAACCCAAACACGCTAACAATGGATAGGGTAGAGGGGGAAGTGACGAAAATGAGAGCAGCTTAAACCAGCCAATCCGCTCTCCCTCGTCTGCCTCCCCGTGTCCCAGATCCAACAAAAAACTGTTCGGGTTTCGCCCCAATTAACAAGAAGGGAATTTAGCAGCGACAGAAGAAATTCTCATCACGAATATAAGCGGTGAAGAACGGCAAACAGCTGTCAGCAGTTTGCGCCCTCCGGCTCCGCTTTCCATAATTGAGTCAGTAATGTTGCTCTTTTCATCACAATGCCATCACTCCTAATCTATCACAGAGGAAGTAATGCCGCGTGCATCCCTGCTGTCCGACCGTCTGATCACACGGCACAATTAGAGCAAAAACATCCGTGGAGTCATCAACCGCTTGTAAAACAAGGCCTGAATGCCAAAAAAAAAAGAAGCAACACTGGAGGGATTTTGAGTGAGACGAATACGCTGTGCAGCCGTTCGATTGAATGCGATCTGTCAAGATAGTTGTCCCAGCTGTGGCGCTCCCAAAGCAATTTATTTTCGATGCCGCACTATAACAAATGACACCGCTGGAATGGAAAGAGAGAAATGGGCTTGCAAATAGTTCGAGTTTTATCTCCATTATAGCTTAATATTGCAGTGGCATTGATGTGGAACACACACACACACACACACACACACACACAATCCTCTGCACGGATGGGTAAATGCACACACACACACACAAATGCGTTTGGCAGCCCAAGGATTTCACTATAACCACATAATTAATGGTCTGTTAAATTGAAGACATTAAAAATGGTGAACAGTTGTAAAAAAGAGAAAGAAAAAAATGGCCACCAGGGACAAAGAGGAGATGGGTTTTCCAAGAACACACATTTTATTATTATAAACCAACAGAGAGGGCAGAGACTCCCAACCTCGGGGAAGGTCGAAAAAACAACAACATGAGCGAGTCTCACCTCTTCTCAATTAGCATAAAAAGATGGCTGCTTAACAAGCAAAGTCATGCAGAAGTATAAAGTAAGCACATTTCAGATAAAGTTAGTCGCAAGTAAACCACTCAGCTGTATCCGACGGGATGCTACTCTGCATTTTTGGGTGGGTCATTTATTTTTGTGGTGAGGTTAAAGGCTGTGAGTGTACATGTCGAGCTATCTTTAGAGGATGTGTACCGACTCCCCCTCCACCGGATCCTCAATGCTATCTGAAACCTGCATCACACGCTCACCATGTCTCCGTTTGACAGGTGGCTGTTGTTGTTTTTTATCTCCTGCAGGCTCTTCAGCATCTTATTGTCGACATAAAGGTCTCTGTGGTAACGGCGCACCAGAAGAGAGGGAAAGCAAATGAAAAGAGGGGGGGAAAGGGAAAGGCAAACAGAGAGATCTCGAGTCTCGAGGGTCGCGCTCATAATTGGCCCAGAGTGAGAGGTCGAGGCACCGCCCATCCCCCCCTTTTTCTCTTTCTCTCTATTTCACTGCACCTTTCGATCTGCATTTCCCCCTAAATCTCCAGTGTCTCTGGCCCGGCTGATAAATCAGCTGGTGATCAATAATTCAAACCTACTCCCAGCAGGGGGAGAAAATAGGGGGGAGAACATGTCGGGGCAGGGAGGGCGGGGGAGTAAAGGAGAAAGGGAGATAAAACAAAGCCTTGTTGTGTTTTAACAAAGGCTACATGTTAAGGGGCCGGGTCATGAACATTCATCACACATTCAAGGCAGCGCCTCCAATCCCAGAGTTCCCAGGATGCACTAGGCCTCCCAGGTGAGGTGATGACACACTGGAGGGAGCTCCAGAAGTCTGTGCGTTTGCATTTATTATGCAGTCACGTTGCCTTCATGACCTACAATACACGTTCTCTTGTTGAATCAACTTTCTTTTCTTTTGATGTTGCTGCTATTTGTGGCTCAGACAGGACCTGCTCTGCTGTGGATGAAGGCTGTTCAGGCACTGCAATCAACACAGCTTAGGTCAAGACCACAATCAGCGCTGAAACACCAGGGGTCCATTTGACAGCTCACAACACACACACAAACACACACACACACAGTACTTAATTATGTCGACCTGCGTGGCCTTCAGAAAGAAAAGAATAAGAGCCCAGAGACAATGGAAGACAGGGTTAAGACCTTCATTTCTGAAAT
Organism: Anarrhichthys ocellatus; assembly: GCF_004355925.1. Lineage (NCBI taxonomy): Eukaryota > Metazoa > Chordata > Actinopteri > Perciformes > Anarhichadidae > Anarrhichthys > Anarrhichthys ocellatus. Next base: position 922,595 of record NW_022280035.1, on the reverse strand, counting down.
CACACAAACTGCTGAAGCTCCTGTGGTCTGCGGTCACACACTGTGACCTCCATCTCTCACTTTGGAAAGACAAAACAAACATGAACCCTCCTTTAAAAGGACGGGAAAATTAAAACACGTACTGTCTTTTAAGATAAGTTGATGATATTCATTGACCTAAAGCTCTGTGTCTTAATGAGCAGAGTCCTTTTTCACAATGTGTGACTGGCTTTCCCCAATAGTGTGAGCAGCAGCTGTGAATCAGTGGTGATGTCATTTTAATTATCAGAACAGCAACTTAATCTGAGTAGGTCCTAATAGAGAGGTGAAGCCCCGCCCCTTCTGGTTGACCACCATAGGACATTATTTAGGAAAAAATATGTACGGTAGTCAACGGCGAGAGACAGACTACTTGATCCCATTTGAATTGCTCCATGAATTACACACATGATGTTGAAAAAGTGAAAGCCGTGAAAAGAACACGCTTTGTACAAATGTCATTATCAACATAAGCAAACTCGTTGGCTTTGATTGCTCTTGCATTTTATGCGTCATCACGGTTTATGAGGGTATTTTAAGATAAAACCACACGGCTACCTCCGGTACTGAAAAGTGAAGCCAATGCTGAAGTGTCTTAAAGCTGCATTCTCTCTAATGTCCACCAGGGGGCGA
>NW_022280035.1:904256-918944 GCF_004355925.1 Anarrhichthys ocellatus | reverse complement strand
TATATATATGAATAAAAAGAAGTATGTGCATGCATTGTGCAAACACACATCTGAAAATAGTAGTAGCAAGGAATATTGTATGTATATTGGGAGTATGAGGCACACTCTTAGCTATTGTCACCCACACACACACACACACACACACATACGCCTCATTGTGGAGGAGACATGTAATATAAGCAGATGGATGTCACAGAGATTTGCGGTACTTAGCTCTCCCTAAGCAAACATCTGCAACAGGTTCTCTGAGCGCACTGGCCTGTTGCCCGGCAGACAGCATCGCAGGGCTTTCTTCAAAGGGCCTTTTATTTGTCGGCCTGATTAACGCAGCAGTAAGTGAAGGCTAAAGTCCCAAATCACCATCAATGTGCCCTCGACTTATTAGCAACGATCAATAACGTAATAGCTCGTGAACGTTTGCTCAATAACCTTCAATCAACAACCCACGCTTTGATTTGATAAACATCTGTAGCCAGAGTCATGATGACACACCTCAACGCACCCCTACGCAGATACACACATCGGCTACACTCTTAGATATAAGGGTTCCAAAACGGGTTCTTCCTGGAGGGCTGAGGTTCTACCCGGAACCCTTTGCTTCTGAAGAAGCCCCTTTTTCAAGAAAGGGGGTTTTCCAGGGTTCATTGTGAGACTACAGGGTTCCATTAAAGAAACCGTTTTCAACCAAAGAACCCTTTTTTGGGAAGACAGAGTTCTCCAAAGATTCTTGAAAGCTTTGCTGTTAAAAGAGAATGCCTGCAATCCAGAACCACACCCCCCAACAAACTGAATGTGAACCAGGATTGTTGGATGTGCGCTGCACCACATCAGCCCCAACCCTTTAGGGTTCTATATGAAAACATTGGAATATTAAAGGGTTCTCAGTAGGACCCTCTGGTCTGGTTCCAGATGAAACCCATGGAATATACAAGGGTTCTTGGTAGGGTCCCCTGGGTGGGTTCTAGATTATAACTTTGGGATATTCATGGGTTATCGGTAGAGTCCCCTAGTTGAGGTCTAGATGAAACCCTTGAAATATAAAAGGGTTATCGGTAGAACTCCATGGTTAGGTTCTAAATGAAACCCGTGAAATATACATAGAGCCCCCTGGGTGGGTTTCGATTAAATTCTTTGTATATACAAGGGTTCACGGTACAATCCCTGGGAATGGTTCTAGAGCAAACCCTTGGAATATTAAAAGGTTCTCTGTAGAACCCCCTTGGTGGGTTCTTGTTCGCACCCTTAGAAGGTGGAAATGTTCTGGATATAACTTCTAGAGTGAGTCCTGGGTGGAGCCATCACACCATGGAAGTGTTATCTTTAGAACATCTCATAGGGGGTTCTGGGTGGAACCTTTCACAGATGGTTCCAAGTGTAACCCTTTATGTTGGGTTCTAGGTAGAACCCAACATAAAGGGTTACAGGTGGAACTTTTATTGAAGGTTCTACCTTAAACCAAAATGGCTTCTCCTATGAGGTCAAGCCGGAGAACCCTGTGTGGTTCTAGTTAGCGCCATTATTTCTCAGAGTGTACTTTGCAGATCCTTGCAGGGTGAAGCGATCGGGTCCGGGGCCTTAAGTGGGTTGTGCAAGAATTTGCCCAAAGTGACAGATTTCACAATAAGGAACTTCTACTGTATTACAGGGAAGAATATTTTTTTGAAATACGGAAGCGAAAGAGTGTCTAAAATAAGGATGCTTCATCCTGTGCAGTACGTGTAAACATCTCATTTTATGACTGCTGCAGGAGGGTGTTTGCCTTAATGTGCGCGTTAACATGCCGTAAAGGGCGTTTTCCAAGGACGGTTCTGATTTGCTGTCTGGTCTCAAGTCAAAGCCAGAGCTCCCCATAGCCCGCCAGACTCAAGTCTAGCGGTTGAAATAGCAACAGAGGGCTCGGACTCCAAGGAAAATAGAGAGCCGGGCATAAAAACTACCAGCGAGTGTCCTTTGGAAGGTTGCCCCCATCCGCCACCCCCACCCTCGTCTCCAGCCTCTGCACTGAGTTCCCTCACATTATAAACAATGTCTTTCCCATGTAGCTTCGGGGAACATAAAAAAAAGAACAGAAGAAGAAGCAAAACAGTAGAGGCTCAATAAAAGGCGATGAAGATGAGAGGTGATGAACGATGCATTCGACTGGGAGATGCACAGAGAAGATGGGTAGAAAAGGTTAGCAACTTTAATAAAAAAAATGCTACTTGTGTCAGAAAGTATGTAAAAACAAATCTTGCACTCTGTATTTTAATGCACTGTTTTTGTTTCTTTCTTGCCTACGGACAAATACCATTTGGTTGAATAGCTCATGCCACTGCCATGAAAACAGTACGTTTATGTTGTTGGTGCAATTTCTTTCCTGCTTGATCAAAAAAAAAGAAAAAACAAGTGCATGCTATGATATATGGAGATGAAAACAAATATTGTGGTACTTATTGATCTCTTGTTAATCTTTTCTGTTGTGCTTCTTTTTTTTTTTTTTTGCCATGTGATGCAAAGCAGCATTTAGGGTTTTTTCTTCTTCTTCTTCCAAAAGCAGCGAGGAGGAGGAGGAGGAGGAGGGTGTATGGGGGAGAGGAGAGAAGCCTCTGGGAGTGTAGAGCCGAGAGCTGTTTATCCTCCGTATGGGGGGAGCGATAGAGGTGAGGAGGGAGAGGAAAAACAGCCTGTATAGAGCTGGACGAGCATCACTGCAAATGGACACGGACCCCAAAGGACCCTCCCCCATTCTCACATGTGTGTGCACACACAGAGCAACATTAAGACGTGTGTTTCCAGTTTGAAGGGGGATGAAGCACACTTGGTCAACCTTTGCATACACTCCCTCCCTCCACCCAGCTGTGTTAATCCTCCAATAACCGTCACTGACCTCTCTTTTCTCCCCCTCGCCCGTGCAGAGGAGGGGCCTTTGATGTCCAGTTCTGAGGGACTCAGGGAGTGATATGAGAGGGTGGGGGGAGGGGGTTAGAGGGCGGGGGGTCAGGCCAACCTCAGTCTGGTATCAACAATGCACCAACAGCTCAACTACTGTCTGATATGAGAAATGGCCAACAGCTGAGATGCTCAACGAGCTCTGTTGAGGCTTCCCTTTGACTAGTTTCGTTGTTGCTCTGGCTGTCACTTTACGTGTCACATTTTCTTTTTCCTGAGAGAAAGCACTGATCTGATATATATATATATATTTTTTTTTGTCTGTAACACTGTTACAGTTACACACTGAATCGAGACGGATGTTCACTGCACAAACAAATACAGTATGATGATGTAAATGTGTAAAATACTCTGTTGCTGTTCTGATGTTGTTCCAATGTAACATACAGTATATTTGTTGAAGAAAAAAAAAAGAAAGAAAAGATGGTTATCACAGACACGTTGTGTACTTTGTGGATGCTTTCCATGCGGATACAGATGCTGTTTGTTAATTGTCTTCTTAATTATGGGCCAATACTGCTGTGACAGCTGTAGCCAATGTTGTCTGTTCTTAAAGCACAGGGTTTAGTTTAAAAATAATGAATATAATAAAGTATAGGTGTGACAGTGCAGATATGCAAAAGATTGTAATGTTTTATATTAACCTTCATAAAATATTAAAGTGAGTTTTTACTTTTCTAATAAAGTGGCACATTATAATGTGTGTTGGTGTTTGTCTTATTGCAAAGGTGTCAGAGGGATTAGCAGCTTGCAATAGATGCAGCTTGCACATGTCAGGTTTTTAAGAACAAAGGATGAGAGAGCCTGCAGGCCGCAGGTACTCTTCTGCTGCGAGCTTCTTACTGTGCACGCGCATCAGAAGAATGAGCTTGATCCGGTTCAACCTAAAAACAATATTTAATGTACTACACAAAGTTCACTTACAAACTGAATTAACTATCAATAGTAATGTTCTCGAGAGCAGAGACCACATACACGCATCTCCTCACAGTCCGGCGCGGCCAGTTAGCTGAAAATGAGAGCTGCAGTGATCTGAGGTAAACTCCCTAAAACATTGTCTTTTGTATCCCCTGAGAGTCAGAAAGTGTCCGATACTGTCATAAAACGTGTGAATGACCCTCAGTGGCGATTAGTGATTGGCTTCATTTGAATCCTGTCCCCTCCCATTATCGATCCCTGAGCAAAACATCTTGGACTCCTCCTCTCTGTCCTGCTGGTCAGCTTGGCATTTGACCGTCCCTCTGTCAAAACTATTCTTAGTGTTTTAATACCTACAGTGACTATACTTCTATGATTTAATACATTCAATGAGTTAATATACTGTAACATATAATATTCTCTATAAGCAAGAATATTGTAAACCTATAATACATTCCATATGGAAACATTGTGACTAACATATTTATTATTGTAACACTTCTACTCACCACTAGGGGTGTTATTAAATCCTACTAATAATGCGTTTAATACTGAAATTCTCCACACACAAAGAAAATGTGCTTGTGGAAAATTGAGCAATAAACCAGAAGTGTCTGCGCTACGGCGGGTAGTTTAGAATAGATTAGATAAAGAGGCATTCAAGTGCCTCCAGCCACTGAAATACAAATAAAACAAAGGTTATTAATAACAGTTCTAATGACAGTACAGGCCTATGATAACAGCATGTTTATGAGCTGCACATTTCCAACAAGTTCTAGGTGAAGAACGTTGTTGGAAAAAAAGATAGACATGTTTACAGTTTAGTAAATAAAAAAAAATACAGTATGAATACACCAGTTAGTGTATTTTGTACACAAGAACACCACGAAAATAATAATACAAAAAACAATGCAAAGCTGTAGGAATGCAGTGTTTCTATTATTTTGTCCACCTTGAAATGCAAACAAGTCAGTCTCATAAAACTGAACATTGCATTGTAATCATCTGCATTTACTGCAGGACTATTTTCTTGGATTGCATTATTTTTGCTGCATGGTGTCCACAAAACTATTCTATTAACTTTACGTTGTAACAACATGAATACTTTTGCATTTGTCGACAAAAATAAAGTGGGTTTGTAACTTGTAGGAGGAGGAAACAATCCGCTGGTAAAGTACTTTAAAACATGATCCGTTAAATCATCTTTGGTTTGCAAAAAAAAGAAAAAAAAGTAAATGCGCCGTTTGCTTCTGGAGCCTGCAGGCTGTTTTTTGTCTTCTGCTCTCCCTCCTCCCTCCTCCCTCCTCCCCTCCTCGCTCCCTCCCCTCCTCCCTCCTCGCTCCCTCCCCTCCTCGCTCCCTCCCTCGCTCGCCTCGCCTCGCAGACCGGCTCGTCAACAGCAGACACCGGCCGGTAAACTGCACGACACGCCCCCTCCTCCCCGCCCACATTAGGGGGGAAAAACCATGATTGACACAATCAAACTAGCCAATCAGAGGCCGCCTCGCGGTGGAAGCGTGCCAAAGTGTAATGTTTATGTACGTAGCCGACCAATAGGAGCAGAGCAGAGGAGGCGTGGCACCCTTTTTGGAGGAAAGAGGCAAAACAACATTTTACCACCCCCCCCCCCCCACCCCCTGACCGGGCGGCTTTTTGGATATCCTGGGTGGGTGGTGGTGGCAAAACTTAGACTAGAACAGGAGTTAAAGACACTCGCGACAAAATCCCGATAAATGTCTCTAACTCCAGACATTTGCGCTAAAACCATCTATAGAAAGCTGGTTTTCTTTCTTTAGTTCTGTCTGCAAAGAAATGGATTCCACATATATTGTGGAGCAGCAGCAGCAGCAGCAGCAGCCGTCGAGGGTCGTAGGTGCTGCGGAGTTCAGCTGCCGGACGGGCCGCTCCGTGCTCCGCGACATCCGGGTCCCCGCGGTGCAGAGCAACGGTCCCGTGCACATGTACACAAACGGGCCCGTCTTCTACAAATGCCGAATGGACGACGGGGGCTCCGCGGCGGAGGTTCGAGGCGAGAGAACCTCTCTGCGAGGCAACGGACTGGCTCCGGGGGGTCGAATCGTATTTCACGACGTGGAGAAAGTAAGTACCGTTTATCCGAGTCTTTTAAATGTATTTATTATTTTAAACACGACTCCATAAGCCGGTAAAGTGAACTGTACACCCAAGTTTATTATATATAAATATGTTAAATATATATAATTATATTAAATATAAATACATAATAATCTTTCACGACGTGGACAAAGTAAGTACCGTCTATCCGTGTTTTTTTATTTACTTATTATTTTTTTAAAGTGTTTACACTCGACTCCATTAGCCGGTAAAGTGAACTGTACACACACGTTTAAACGTAGATAACATCGAGCAAAGCGACGTAATGTCATATAACGTTTTGACAGCTCTCACGCGCCCGTTATTGCTCTTAAACCACTTTGTTGTTTAAAAAAAAAAAAAAAAAGTGATTTCACCAACTGCTGTCATCGAATAACGTGTTATCTAAACCGCTTTAAATGGCGGCTCATTCTGTGTGCAAAGTTTACAGAAAACAAACTACTGGCCATACCTCTTCCTCCTCCTCTTCCTCCTCCTCCGCCTCCTCCTCCCATAACCGTAGGGTGGAGCCACGGTGAGGGCTTCACCCGCTGCCGAACTAGTAATAACACTTTTTAGTACACATGTGACATGTTGTCAGGTCTTTTTATACAGTAGGGACTTTTTTTTTTGCATGAGGTTTTAACTTAAATTGTATGTTTTTTTTGCATTGCATTTCGCTGGAGTGTGTTTTCTACTTGCAGGGTCAATGAACACTTGACATTAAACATGACCCTGCAACATGAAATATGTCAGTTAATAATTGACCCTGCAACATGAAATATGTCAGTTAATAATTGACCCTGCAACATGAAATATGCACAGGTGGCAAATTGTCACACCTGCTGTTGATATGGATTAGAAAACAGTTTATTCAAATAATAATTAGTGAATGTCAGGGTGATAATGACACAGTTGGGTAAAAACATATATTAAAAGTTTTGTAAATGAACATTTCAATTAATGTTTTTTTTTTTTTTTTAGAGCTGCAAAGATTAGTTGAATGATCAATAAAAGTTGATGTTATAATTCGTAATAGTAATTTATCGTCTTTCACTGGACTCATATCGTGATGAACTACTTTATATATTTTATAATAACTTCCATTTCTCCCAAAAATCTGATGTGGAATATTTTGAGGGAATCCTAAAATCTTTATTTAAATATTTATAATTTCACTTGAAGCTTGTTTGTGTTTATTTTGAACTAAAGTTTCTTCATAAAATAATAATTTGTCAAGTATTTCATTCAAACAGGAGTGCGCAACAATAGGCTGTATACCATGTGGTTATTAAATTTAGATTATTTATTTATGGTATTACCAGAAAACATGCTGTTTTATATCCACTGTGCTGTGTTTTTACTTATTTATTAAACCTTTACTGTGTGATTACGTATTTATTATATTTGTTGTGATCTTGTTTTTCTACTTATGTCTCTTGTTTGTTTGTTTGCACTATCCACTTCCCCGCTGTGGGACTAATAAAGTATTATCTTATCTCATATCATATATATTGTTATTGAGATATGAATTTACCTTTATCGTGATGGAACATTTTGACCATATCGCCCAGTCAAATATGACGTAAATATGAACATCTTTAGCTTTTTAACTGTTCGGTCGGAAAAATAAAACAAGCAAAGAAATCAACACCATTTATATTATTAAAATTTTTTTTCCAACATTTTATAGACTCAAAACTTGCCGATTATGTATAAAACAGCTGGCAGAGTAATTGCTTATTTTTAGGATCATGTTTTGCATTTAAGCCAATTTTTACCTTTTCAGTTGGGATATAAGAAAGTTCACATACAGAGAAAGTCAGCTGGTCAAGATGGGAGATGGTTGTCATCAGCTGTTTACAGCATTACACTTACTGACAAATAGTTGAACCCCAAAAAACACTTCCATGCAAATTAACTCACTTCAAGATTTCTGTGATTAATCAAATTATAAATTAAAAAGAGTTGCGCAAACTCGTCTAATTCTCCAAGAGAAGATCACATAAAGCATCTGATGTATGAATTCTGACAGTCACGTGTGACTCGTTTTGTTCCAGACTGGCCTCGGGGACCACCGAGACGCGGGTTCCTCTGGGATCTTGAAGAGGACCAGTCCGACTCACTGCCCGGGCGTGAACGGGCGGACGCCAGGCGGCTTCATGCACTTGGACATCAGGAACCCAGGGAAACAGGCAGAGCTGGCCCACAACTTCAGGGCGCCACAGGGGCGGATCGTACCACCGACGGATCGCACCATCCCTTCCTCCCACATCCCCGTCCCCAGAAACAGGTACGGAGATGCTCCACACTCACACACCCCCTCCCCTGTATTTAGTTTCATCCACAGACCTATTTAAGTTTCTACTCGGTGCAATGTAGGAGCTAATTTGACTCAGAATCTGTGGTGGACAGACGTGTTCCTGAACTAGAATAGAAGTGGAGCTCAGCCTCTGGCTACAAACCGTACGGCGGTTTTGGGCAACGAATGGCGCGGGGGGGGCGTGAGCGGTCGACTGACCACATGTTTGGTGTTCCCTCCAGAAGAGTTTCGAAATGTGCCCCCGAAGAGAGCCAGAGCTGGAGAAGAGGGCCAGGATTGCCCAATCGCTGGAGACGAGGAGAATAAAGAGGGAGAAAGAAATTAGATAGTTCCAGTGTGTCGGTGTTGTTTACTGCTAAATGTAAACAGCATATTCCTTTTGGATGATCTAAATTATGCCTTATTCCAAATGAAGCATTTTCAGATTAAAACACGTGGGATGTGCCGATATTATTCAGGTTTTTTAAAAGCCTTCGTTGGACGTGTTTACAGCAGGAATTTGAGTCAACTGGGGTTTTTCCACACTTTCCTGTTTACGGCCAGCTCTGTGCGTTGTGCTTAAAAACCAACGAGGCAATAGTTTGCAGAGATGCATGAACAAAAGAAAAGCCCACATTTCTGGTCAGAAGAAGAAACACACCTACTTTTAAACATTATGAAGGACTTGGATATCGACAGGTTTTTTATTTTAATATGTGCATATAGTGCAGTGCTGACCTCATCAAGGAGGTATTTGAAGGAATGAAAGAGGGAGCCTGTGTTTGCTCCAACAAGTCTTCCACTGGTTACGTTAATCTGAATATGCGCGGTTGCATCTAAACAGGGATATTAGTGGAATATTAATTTTCATTAGCCATGTAAACAGATTGTCTTTTTCATATTTGTGCATGTAAATATCTTGCTTGACTGCCTCTAAGCCCCGTAATATCCCGGTGGACCCTCCTTTGACATGCCATGCTAGTGGATGCATCAGTGTGATGTGCTCACTGTGTGTCAGGCAGGAAGCTGTGTGTGCTACTGTGTGCTTTCTTTTATGTTTCATGTGCAATGCAGTGAGTTTTTTGGCTCCCATTGTTTTGCATATTTGTGCTCAGGAAAGTCTTAGTTAAGTCTTTAAGCAGAAAGACACGCTCAAACAGACACAGAAGAAGCAGAACATGCATCCAGGGAGGAGTCTGCAGCACAGCTCCCCTCCTTCTACACATGCTGCTGGTTACTGTCTGTGTCGACACGCTGCCTGTCTGCTTACACGTTCACACAATGCCCGGTGGCAGTACAGCAAAGCCTGAAAACTGAGCAGCTCTTCTCCTAACCTGCCATAGGAAACTATTTTTGCACAGATTGTTGGTCAACACAACAGGATTTCAGCGTGTTTGATTGTAGGCGTGGTGCGTTGCGGGTCGAGGGGGTGTGAACGCCACACTTCTTTCCGTCCTTCATCATCACGTGAACTTCATCATCACGTCAACTTCCCGTGCCGCTGGTCATGTATGACAAGAGGAGAGTGTCTCTGGGGAAACACACAAGACTGAGCATGCTTTATTAGTGACAAAACCGGGCCGCTGCTCTCGATCCGAGTTCCTGAAAAACGTCTCTCTTCCACAACGTGTTGAAGGCTGCCACCACAATAACAAGCTCTGAGTTGACACTACACAGAAAGAGGTTGCATAACATTATGTAACCGTGTGGTCATATTAGCCGAGCCTCTGTTCGTGTTGACCTTTCTGATTAACTGCCCCCGTTGTCTTCATCCTGCTCAAATCAGGCTCTCCGCTCGTCTCTTTGCCATGACTCACATTTTCATTTAAGCCATTTAAATATTTAGTCTACTTGTGACTGAATGCTTGCTGAAGTTATAATATTGTTATATATATATAAAAAATTAAATACTAAAAATACATAAATGTTCATTATACTCGGCTTAGCGGCTTCCAAATTCACATTTCATGACAAAAGAGGATTTATAATAAAAATGATAAAATAATCAAAAACAAAGGAACAAAATAAGAAAGGGGAGGGGCTAAAGGTTTGGCTACTGTTGTGAGGAATTCAAGCATGTTCAATAGCACCCCTAGTGGTGGATATTAAAGGTCACAATATGTTTATTTATAGAAGTATAAAAGTATAGTCATTGGATGTATTGAACGATGAAGAGGACAGAGAGGGATTTTGAGTGGGGCTTTTCAGAGACGACCATATGAATGCGTGGAGTGTGCTGCTTTACGGAAGGAGAGGGGGCTGGACCAGAAAAATGGGTCAAAGGCCAGGAGGAGCTTATTGGATTTCAGCCAATCATTGAGCTGATCGATGTGTAATATGAGACATTTCAGAGGACTTCAGATCTTCTGGGGGCCATCGGCGACACACCAGTCGGCCGGATGGCCCGGATTGGGCCTCTGTTTCGTGGAACATATTGTTATTAATAGTGTGATTCGGTTTGTAGCTGTTCTTGTGTTTGTGGGATAATAAATCCATTTGATTTTAACTCCAACCAGCTGTTTTGTTTTGGAAACGGACGCCAAGCACATGGCTGCAGTGAGGGGGTGGGCGGCTTCTCTCCGTGTTCAAAAGTTACCGCCCTAACACTGTACACATCTCTATATAAATATATATATAAACAGTAACTCAGAGTGAGCACTTTCACAGTTACATAGTTTCACTTCCTCTCTTTTTTTCTTTCAAGTAATGTCTTCAATGGCAACATTGTGTCACTGTCAACAGAACCCTTTATTTTCCTTCTCTCCCCAGTATCGTGTAACAGGATTAAAGATGTTTAAAGACACCTGAGCCATAAATCTGTCGCTCACCCTCCGTGTGTATTACGTCGCTCACTATATCAGTGACTTATTGTTTCTCACACATACACACACAGTGCTATTCACACCTCGCCTTGTCAGTTTGCGAATGCTTGAAAGTAGGTCACTGTCCTTCTGACAAGCCCGGGCAGAGACCTGAAGTAGGCGTAACCAATCGACGGCTGCAGGCATGAGGGGTTGTTTTGTGTACACACCAAACCCCCGGAAGTTACCATTGAACTGGTTCCCTCCACAAAAAGAGCCAATGGGAGTGGATTTTGGATTATTGCAGAAACTGAGCTCTGTGGCCAACACTCGTTTATGATACTTGCACTTTTTATTCAGCAGGATAATCTTCACAAATGGACCTGTGAAGGACTACAGGATTCGATATATAGTTTGTCTATATAAAATATACTCATGGTAATGCCTATATTTGTGGATCAAATGAGAAAGTACTCAGTACTTTCTCATTTAATAAAAAAACAGCTTCAAGTGAAATTAAAGAGAAAAATTATATTTCCAGCTGAACTATTTTGACATGTATGCACATAAATACATAGTAGTACGATTAACACTATACATCACATACATAACACGATACATTCATATCAGACTTTTTAAGAAATTAAAGTTTAATTAAAGTTTAGATTAGGTTGAGTTTGAATGTGCATGATTTAAAGTCCTTTAAAGCTACACTGCACATTTAAACACCCCCACCCTCCGTCTCAACCTTGCCTCTCCTTGTGTGTGACTCTCTCTCCCTCCCTCCCTCCCTCTCTCTCTTTCTTTTCCTCGTTCTGTCTCTGATTAATTAAGTCTCTCTTGCACTCTCACCCTGAAGCTGTCAATACTCATCAGCGCACTGATAAGGTAACAAAGAGCAGCCAAACAGAAGAGAAGGGAGGGCGCTGTGTTGTTTTGATGTGAAAAGCTTTTTCTTCCTTATCTGTCCTTGGTCAGGTACACTGTCACCACAGTAGAGTAACATGAATAGAAAACACTGAGTGTGCATAAACAAGACACCAGAGCAACCAACTGGAGTGAGGGGGGGTGGGGCTCTGTTTTTAACATAATTACAGCCTTTGACTGCTTAGAGTCACCAGGAGGGGTTAGGCAGGCAGGCTGGAGGAGCAGAGACCCCCCCCCCCCCCCCCAAAGGGGACCCTCGTACCTGTTATGGGGGGACGGGGCCCCCCCCCCCCCCCCAATCCAGTCTGGGATGTCTGACCCACATCCACACTGCTGACGTGGCACCTCAAGTGGAGCGGGCCCACTTCTTCTCTGACGCTTTTAATATTTCCATATAAAAACAACGTGTTTTTAGCATGTTAGCATCATCAAAAACAAATTCCCTCTGAGTTTGATGCAGTAGTGTCGTCCTGTCCTTGTTTTTTTCTCCCTTTCCAGACCATAAGAGGTCAAATATTTTTGCGCTGACACGGGCAACTGGTGGGGGGTGAAAGGTCATCCTCAATGAATGCAGTCATGTGAGCGAGGAGGGTCCGATCGGGACGTGAGCAGACATCTGGCACAGGTCAGCCTCAGGTTGTGGGGTATGTGCTGCGTGGACAATTTACAACCGCAGAAGGTGGTGTCAGACAACTCGTCATCCCACTGCAGCTTTAAGGTCTCCTGACTCAGAGGTGTGTGTGAAGGAGTGAGGATCTGTCAGAGGAAGACATCTTTTAAGATCATGTGAACAAGAGAGTTTCATAGACGAGGAGAGAAGGAGGCGCAGAGGAATGTTTTTTCCTGCAAAACAGCCTGTTGCAAAAGTTACGTTACGCTAGAAGTGGCTCCTTCATATCCCGCTGCGTGTCACATTATGAATCCTCCGATACGTCCTCGTGTCTAATAGGTTGTACACTGTACATCGGTTCTTTGGTGAGATGCTTTAGGGACGGGGAGAGAGGAAGGAAACTGTTGCTGCACAGCTCTGGCACCGCTGCAGTAAAATGTACTGATAGACACTTGCAACAGGCCTCCTGTTCTGCCTCAGTAGCATTTGGAAACACCACAGTCAACCGTCTTTCCTCTCCCTTCAATCCATCTCTCTGTTCCTTCTACCCGACTCTTCATACCAGCTGGGCAGCTGCTCCCCCATCTGTCCACCGGCCTCCCCCCCCCCCCCCACCTCTCGTCTCTCATCGTATAACCTCCCACTGCATTTCTGGCTCCTTCATACAGCTATTATCACTCCCATGACAGTGTTCCCTCTCTGTCTTTGAGTCAGTGTCAAGCTCATAAAAGTGCCTAAAAAGTTCCATTACAGTGAAGTCAAGCGTTTACTATGCTGGTGTTGTTTATCAGACTGTCTCAATGGTCACGTTGAGCTCCAGCTGTTATTTCAGTCCAAACATTGATACCATATTGACCTTTTTCACAGCCAACGTCATGATTACGTCACGGTGTTAGCTGGAAGTGAAACAAATTCAAAGACTTAATACTGAACAGAATAAACCTCAGAGTAGTGGGCTAAAGTTACGATAATGTCCTCTTGCTGTGATGTTGGGTGCCAGAATCGAATCTGGTATACGTTAGAGATGATAAACCGTGATTCAAGGCTCTAGCGAGCTACAATATCGACAAAAATTACGCTAACAGTTTAGCTTAGCCTTCTGCTAACCTCCTCAGCCCTCGTGGTTGTGGCTAAATTAATAGGCTAAAATTATTAGAGGGCTGAAATGATGGCCGCTGTTGGGCTAATTTTTCTGTAACCAGTGTAGCATGAAAGCATGGTGGAATTTACAAGCTAACTAGCAGCTGACTGACGACTTGGCTAGCTGGCTAATTCGGCCGTGCTCTCATGCAACCCTGGTTACAGAAAATGATCCGAACAAAATGTTTCTATATATTACGATAGCAACGTGCTTTCCTAAACTGTGTGGACATAGCATTAAGTTGTTTAATTCTACTTGTTTAACGGCTGGCTTGTTAGCGAGCTACTTTGCTAATTCCACCATGCTTTCATGTTGCACAGACAAGCCAACGATTGACTTAGAAATATTTCGTCACTGTTTATTACGTTGAAATCACATTTTTCTTGAGGTAATAATCTCGAGGGGGGTTTTCGTTAAATAAATGTCTGTTATTAAGTTTTACGAGCTGAGCGTCTGTGACGACATTCCCCGGAAAAGGTTACAAGCGACTCACAGTGAGGGGAAAAAAAAACACCCCCGCAATTACCACTCACCACCACAGGTGGCGCCAAAGAGAATGACAATGGAGATCTTTAAGATTGTAGCTTTAAAGTCACACAGACTGATTAGATGATAGTATTTTCACATTTAAACTGTAGATTACAGCAATAACACTAATCCCGTATTATTGCTTCTCACCGTGATCAATCAATTGGCTCAATACAGTCGGAACATGTTCTGAATGTTCCGCTTAATGCTCCATTTAGTTGACAAACGACTTCCAAATCCAGACCCTTGGTGGCTGAGGAGGAAGTCTTCTTTTTGAAAGTATGAAGGAACTGTTTTCAAAATGTTCTGTAAGCCTGTAGCTTCATGGGTTTTGCTTTCTCCTGCTTTCAGTCTCTGCACGTATACATATCCCTACACACACACACACACACACACACACACACACACACACACACACACA
>NW_022280035.1:858723-904246 GCF_004355925.1 Anarrhichthys ocellatus | reverse complement strand
ACACACACACACACACACACACACACACACACACACACACACACACAGAGTCTTGCGCAACTCTTATCATAAGTCATCCCAGGTTGCTGATGACAAGCAGTGAAATTCAGTCTGCAAACAGAGAGAAGTCTGGGAAACGCCCAACGCTTCAGATTATGCAGCGCTGAGCGGGTCTACATACATTTTAATGTCTCGAATTAGTGCTCAGCGTGTCGTTGAATATGCTTCCTCTTTTAGTTTTCTCTCTCTGTTAGGAAATACTTCCCTCATTCAGACTGCTTTTTTTTCTTCCCCGTAAATATTTAGTTTTATGTACTTAATATGTTTATAATTGTGAGAGCACATGCTCTTCTCTAACCCATTGCTGTGTCAGTAACCCATGAAACACAGAGTCTACCTCACTGTCAGTATGTGAAAACACAACAGAAACAATCACAGTGCTGAGGTTTGTGACTCCATCCTGAGGAGCGTCAGACGTCGTGATCGCTCTTGTCATTAAAGGATTACCGACGAGCCTCGTCTTTTGGTTTAGTCATGGAAGACTGCCGCGCTGAACTTCTGGCTTTTGTGTTGACGCAGTTAAGCAATGTGAGCTTTGACTATTAAACGGAAAAGAAGCCCAAAGCGCTGCATAGAATAAACGGCCGCTTTAGATCGAACACGTTTCAAAGATTCAGCCTGAATAGTCAATTATAAAACGGTAGGCTGGACCCAGGCGGGCCCAGTTCCTCATAGGAACCCCTAGAAACCCTCTACTGTGTGTGTGTGTGTGTGGGTGTGTGTGTGTGTGTGTGTGTGTGTGTGTGGACATGCACGGCCACAACAACAGAGCCGTGTGGGCCGGGATAATGACTCATCCTCACGTCCTCCAACCAAATGAGGGCAAGACAATTAATCAAGCAGATCTACGAGTGATCGGATTTGTGCCTTTTTTATTTTGAAATCCTTTTTTCCTTTCCTCTCTCACGTACACACACACACACACACACACACACGTACACACACACACGTACACACACACACACACAGGTCAGATTTCACTTAACACAGATCTGCTCGTGACGTCGTCCTGCTCCCACCTCCTGGACATTTCAGCATGCGTCAACGTATTGGCTTGAACTCTGCTGAGTCAGCTTGCAATATTTACACATACGTCGTCTCGATCTGTACGCACACACAATTACATACTGCGGGCGACAGATTGTAAATATCTGGTATTCATGAGCCCACTTTGAGGAGTAATACAGAGAACGAGAGAGGAGGAGGTTGACAGCCTTTGGCTCTATGTACACGGTGCTTGTTTTTTCACCCATTAGCTTGAACTATGACCTTGTTCATAAAGATAAAGGTTGATTTGTTTTGTCAGCTAAACCTCGTGCGTGGTATCCGCAGGTCCTTAAAGGTGCAACAAACGGGAGTCAGAGCATTAGAGGAGCGATGTCTGCTATTTATTTGTCTGCCGTCAGATCACAACAATGAGACTTATCGAACTAAGAGCAAAAACATTCAAATGCGAAATGGCCCCTATCTAGAGCCAGTGTTTGGTTTGTCCATGCTAGGCTTCTGTAGAAACATGGCGGCCGGCTCCTTGAAGAGGACTCAAGTAAACCCTGTTAGCTCCGTCAGCAGTTTTGCCATTGTTTGCACTGTTAGCGCTGTTAGCTGTGAGCCAACGGCTCAGTCGTCGCAATATTGAGAGCCGTTGAGAGGCAATAGAAATACTCCCAAATCTCTTATTCAGCACCTTTTTAAACAGACTGAGGAAAGTGGTTGAAATTCATAAATGAAGCCCAGAAAATATGTCATTTGCTGTATTTGCTTTCCACCATGTAAAGACGTTTTATTTGCACGGCTTTCCTAGTTTAAAATAAACGAAGAGCTTAAACGAAAAGTTTAATTGGAATTGGTCCGGCATCGTTTATTTTGGTTTTAAATTGGTCTGTTAAAAATATATTGGAACGTCTTTAACCTTGTGTGTATGGTTGTGAAATAGAGTTTAAAGGAGCCTGAGGAGAGGTAGAAAGTATTCCCATCTTAATCTCAGTGGAGGTACGAGGCTGTCCAAACACTCTTACAGCTGTTCCAGGGAACTGGTCTTTCCCACTCTTCTTCTTTATTCTCATCCAAGATGGAAAGTGTATTTTTGTTTCTTGTTGATGTGTTGGTATATAATAGACATGAGCTTTGTTGTTGTGATTCATGCAGAGGACAAGGCTGATCTCTGGTCTCTTGTCGAGCAGCATTTGTTTCCCTGGCTCTTGTTTGATCTGCCCAATGAATCAACACCATGGTCTCAATTTATACACCAGCTTGCGTTCACACTGTGTTTTGTCCATTGTAATTACATGACGAGGGAGAAAGATGGAAGAACAAGGGCAGGGAAGACAAAGAGAGAGAGACAAAGAGAAAGAGAGAGAGAGGGAAGGGAAAAGGCAACTTCAAGGATAAAACCACTAAATTTAACATGATTCAGCGTCAGCTGGTGTAGCATCAAGAGATCAGAGCTCGCTGTCCTACATTCTTCAGATTTGGAAATTGCCCGATCTAGATAGTCCGTCATAAAAAAAAGTGCTTCATCCATATTTCAATTTTTCTTTTTATCGATTCATCACTACATGCTCTGTTTGCGATCAGTCATGTGACATCCACATGAAGAAATCACTCGTAAACGTGTTCCCTAAAGAGTGAATCCATGCCTTTTCTATTGGTGGTCTTATTTTGGATCTACAGTGGCCCCTTCTGTCTTAAGTTTAACACCGTATAACTGTCTTTTTTTTTTGTATTTTTCTATAAAGTAATCATTAAAGTCCTATTAATATATGGCTTGTCTTGTACGATATCGTCCTTTTTAAAGCTGTGATTAAGAACAAAGAGGTTAAACAGAAAGTATAAGGGGAGCAGGGAGGGTTACACATAATTTTTTACTGAGCAGCTGTTTCTATCTCTGGTTTCACTTCTGCTCCTTTTACATTTGACCAGATTTACTACTGAATGTTGACGCACCGAAAAGGGCCTTACGGTGCCAAGTACGTGCATGTCTGCATGCCTGGTATGTGTGTCTGTGTGTGTGTGTGAATGAATGAGGCGTAGTGGTATGTTGGTATTCCTGAAGCTGGATCCGTCATAAGCCTCGGTAGCTTAGCACGAGGCTCCTGTCCGCTGTCCAACTAATATATGAGTCAACCTTTAAACCTGCTTGACTAACTGTTGCCGCCCTAATTAGCTGCTTTCTACCTGCTGATGTTTAAGATGAATTAAGATCAGAAACTTTGTACCACTAAGTTCGACTGTTCACTCATGAAAAAGAAAAGAAAAAGAGACCTGAAGCTCCGCCCCCACTGCTGCACAGAGATCTCTTCGCTTGTTTACTCAAAGCTTATTTATACAGAAAGTGTCACGTGTCCGAATTGCACCAAATTCAAACGAAGCTCTCCGAGGGACTCCAAGCAACACGCCCACCATGAAGTAGATCAGATGGGCGGTTCAAATAGACAGACAGAGATTCCTTGCTTTATAGTTTGATCCCTAAGTCAGCATTTGTGTGAAGAGACTTGGCTGTAGAGGGACCTGAACAGTTTGACAGAAAAACACTTGAGTCACTCACGGCATGCCTTCCCCAGGGCCGGGCTGCTCGCTGTGTCTGGCAGGCTCTCCCATCTGTCTGTTTGTCTCTTCAGGAGAAGGAGATCGGACCATCGCCCGGCGTTTGGCCTAGTTTGACGTGTCACAGGGAGACCGGCCAGTCGCTTCCAACCCCGTTTTTGTGAAGCTCTGCCATTTCAACATGTTTGTAAACAGTCAGAACACACTCTCAGTCGAGGTTTCACATCCCCTCCGATGTCTCATGGAGGCTCATCATCTACCTGCTGTTTCCATAATCAGCTCTAATTGCCTCCATTTGTCTTGTTAACTACCCGTTGTCGGCATTTCCGGGTGACAGAACGGCCGTCGTCATTTGCTTATTCCACATAGTGTCACAGCCTTCTCCTGTAGGAGGTTGAAACACTGACAATTTGGAAAGAGGTGAGCGGCTTTTGCTGGCACAGAGCCAGAAAGTCCACCGGGAGACTTGCATTTTTAACGATGTGGTTTTTGGCTCTTTTTTGTTGCTGTAATAGTCAGTATCCAGTATAGTCTGATAGTGTGGGTTTTGGTGGTCCCTGTTGACGAAAGTGGAAGTGTTTCCCAGCACCAGACTCCATTTAGAAAACCTCTTGTTATACCGCAGCAGGGTCTGACAGTCTGACCCCTCTCAGTCCTGGTTCTGGTTCTCCCGTGCCTCCCTTCCCTCCAGCGGGTCCAGCAATACGTCCTGGGTCTCCAGCAGCGTGGTGTCGGTGTTGTCTCCCAGAGAGGAGAAGCTCTGCTCCTGCAGGAGGAGGAGGAGGAGGAGACGCTGCTGCTGCCAGGAGCTGAGCTCTCCTCCTCCCTCCAGCGCAGGTCCAGGGTCTGTCCTGTGGACCGGTCTCTGCTGGAGGATCTGGGTCTGTCCACGGTGGACCGGTCTCTGCTGGAGTCTGAGCTGAAGCAGTTTCTGGTGAACCTGCATGATTTCATCTGGTTTCACCAGAATCCGACCCGGTGGCCCCGATGACGAGCATCAAGAATAACTCTATAGAAACAGACCATCTTCTCTCTGATGGTCTCTTTACTGATGGAGGTCATGTAGAGGATCAGGACTACACTGAGACTGGTTCAGAACCAGTTAAAGGTTCCTCACAGTAAGGACTCGGCCCACATCATGATATCATAGACATACTCACCACCACCATGTGAACTTTACTTCTCACTGTGATGTTAACGTTAAACTGTGTAATTGAATCTAACGGTTCCAAAGAAGATGAATTTGCATGTATATTGTCTTTTTAAAAAGAGATAGCGATCAGCTTATTTTACTAGTTGGAGCAGATATGTGGCTTCGTGGGAGAAAGTAGAGCTGGGTGGTTTATGGAATAGCGTTGGTTTGCTTTCGCTTTAAACACAGGAAACCGAGCGAAGGCCTGCTCTGGCTTGTGAAGGCAGGAGGGCAAATGTGAAGAGCCGGAGTGGGAAGTGAAGAATGAGGAACGTAATAAGAGAACGAGAACCGTTGAGGGCTCTCGTCTATTTTAATCCAAGTTTCAAGATATCTTGTGATTTGTTTCTGTAGTTTAACTTCTGAAAGTCTGTGTTGACGACATGCAGAATAAACTTTTCCTGCTCGATTTGATCTGAAGGCTCAGGAGACGACATGTCTTTATGATTCTAGTGCTTCTGGATTATTTAGATTATGTGAAAATATGATTTTAAAACGGATGTCGTCCGGGAATAAACAGGTTTTTCAGGCCGACTTCTCTAACTCGCTGCATCAACTCATGACTCAAATGAAAAAGGACAGGTGTTTTGATAAGGAAGCAGTGTTTTCAGGCAGAAGGGCTTATCCTGTTTGCTGTCCTCAGTAGAGGAGGGGAGAAAAGAAGAAAGAGAGAATCGAAGGCCTCTGTTCAGGAGAGGCTGCCCAGCATTCCCCCAGCAACAACGCTGTTATTGGAGAGGACTGACAGAAGTTGCTATAGCTACAAGTTAATCTGGTTGTGTAGCCTGAAGTGACGGCGGGGTAGTAAAGTAAGCTACTGCAAGTGCAGTTGTCAGCCGTGAACATGTGCGGTGTTCAGTATTGAATGCACCAGAGGTAGAAGAAACGGTGAAGTCAGACTCGTGTTTGTATCAGCAGAACTTTGAAATAACAAATAACAGACCAAATCTACAGATATATTTATATACAACATTCTTTCTGAATCTGTCCAAGCATCTCCTGTAATTTGGCAAACACACAATCCACCAAAGAGCACTTTTTGAATTATTATAGACGGATACTTTATTCATCCCCAGGGGGAAACTGTGTTCCTCAGTGACAGACTCTCCACAAACACCCCTTTGACACAGTTGCTGTGGTGTCGTCCTGATTACAGCAGCTTCTCACAGAACTTCATCTGAATTTATTATCATTTTATGGGTTTTTGTTTTGGAAACCTCCCGCGGTCTCTTGTGCTGCAGTACCACTCTCCGCCTGAATGTAGCTGATGCTTCGGTGGGGGCGCTGTTTTATGAAAAAAGAAAAAGTTTAAAACGCTCTTTAATGTGGCTGTAAATGTAAGTTAAATATCAAAGAATAGACATAAACTCAAGCATAGGGGACATCAGTTTGTATATGTATTTTATGTATACATATTTAATTGATCATTTTAAGTTCCATGTTCTGTCATCTGATATTCCATAACTTTTCCTTTCAGGCTTTAGCCGTTGTATTGTTTCAGTGTCGTCATCGAGATATTAAGCTCTATTATAAGCTAACAGATGCAACTTATCTTTACGTGTTGAAGGGTTTTATGGGGCTTGACTGTGTGTGTGCCCACCTATCTATTATCTATTATCCCATATTCACACCGACGGTGTTTGCCAGCAGACTGGCCTGTGTGGTGAAGACCTAATACATCCTCATGTCTGGCTGTTTGCGTGCGTGTCGGGTAGCGCGTCACGGTCTGCTCTGTCGTCAGCCAGTTAATTGCCTGTGCTTTGTCAACATTTTCTCCCTGAGAAAAGAAACGAGCATCACACGGCTCTGATCTTGACTCTTTCTCCTGTTCACTGTACTGCACGTGTACAGTTAAAGTGGAATCCGCGTGTTAGTAGTTGAGCTGATGTAATGCAGACGTGGGGAGTCAGACACCACAGAAGGAGCCGTCTCTTTCGCTGTGTGTCGATCCTCCATTATCTCCTCAGAACAAAGCTCGTGGTTGTTTGCGCGTGGCCCCTGAGGCCGCAGATTGCATTCGAGGATCAAGCGACAGAAAGAGAGTGCTTTTTTGTCCCGGGACTGAATGACCAATACAGTCACAGCCCACATTAAAGTAGACCCGGCTCCTGTCTGACAGAGCCTGGGCACTTAAGAGAAGGGGCAACATGTGTGTGACGTCTTTCTAAATACGCATTTTCACAGTCTTATAATTCAACAAATACATCTTTCTTGACGTGCAAACTTATCTTTTAAATTGACAAACATCATGTGTTTGTTGCACAATTCATATAATTATTTCTCTCGCTGTTGACTATCGTACATGTGTTTTTTCTGTAATAAGGTCCCGTGGTGGTGCACCAGAAAGGGGCGGGACTTCATCCTTCTACATCAATATATTTGTATTTATTGTGTATTTACATAACATGTATTTGTACAATAATAATACACAAGTACAAAACGAGTGAGACAGAAGTGTGGGGGAGGGGGGGGTCACACAGCTGTTAACACATGTGTGTGTGTGTGTGTGTGTGTGTGTGTGTGTGTTGGGGGGGGGGGTTGACTGCTTTCAGCCAATCACGACCTTCTGCCTGCAGAGCGAGCAGCAACGTGAGAGAGGGGGGGGAGATTATGTAATGCAGTGGAGTCGGGGGGAATGGCTGTTCTATTAATAGCAGATATGGACGAGGCAGCAGACGATCACCAACACCAGCCCGGTCGCTTCGGATTAACTCGGTTGTCGCTACGTCACCTCATTACTCAGGAAGAACCAGTTTGACGCCATCATGCCATTCTCTGCATTGTTTATGTTTTTTGAACACAGGCTCATCTACGTAAAGAGTGCACAGCCTTTCCAGCCTGGATCCCTTGAGCCTGAAAACAATGGCTGTTTAACAACGCTGCTGTTATTCACACGCCTTTCTCTGTCGGCCCTCCTCACATTCTCTCCCTCCATGTGTGTGTGTGTGAGGATGAGCGACGTGAACATATGTGTTTCTTTAGAGACTAATAAATGAAAAGCTTTGCCAGAGGAAAACTTTACACCATGACTGGAAACATTGCTTTTTTTGGTGTTGGTATCTCCGTCTCTGGGTGCGTTTGTTTGTTTTTTCCAGAGAGAGATAAAAAATCAACTCGCTCAGCGTTCTCTGAATGTGTCGTCGTATCACGACTCATTTTGTTGACACGTATTTGGAGTTTTTCGGACTGTTTTCGACTGCCGCGGTCATATGCCAGTCTTCATGCCAGTCTGAGGCAAACACAGCTGCGTTCTTCCTCTCCAGAGATTATTGTTGGCAGCGCTCAAACCCTCAGCGAAAAACACATCATCTACCACACTGAACCCTGCACAGCTCTGAATCACCGTGATTCAAACCGGACATGCCTTGTGGTCAGCCGACTACAAAACAATGAAATCCGCTGATTCTGCCCCCCCGGTCCACGCGCTCTTCCTCTTTTTCTCTTGACCTTCTAAAACTGGTTTCTTCCAAGCAGTCTGTGTGACACACACACACACACTTTATTTTTCTTGGTAAACAAGATAGACCTCCATAGTGTGTTGTTATATTGGGCTTTTGAGAATGGAACAATCACTCTCTGTTAGACTTGGTTGTTGCAAAAGGTCCACAGACAGCAACAGCTCTGTGTAAAGGGGGGGGGGGGGGGGGAGTCCAGTTCTGGTAAACTCGGTCTTGGTTGTGCCAAACAGGTGGGGAGGGAGACATTAGATACGGTTAGGCAGAATAACGAAAAAACAAGTGTTCAATACGTCAATATGTGTGTCTGTGTGTCTGTTTGCATTGTTATTGTGTGTTTGCTGGCAGTTGGCCCGGACCTTAAGTGGGCTTGTAATGTGCGCTGTAAACCAGGCGGGATCCTGGGGATTTGTACTGGTAACTAGAGCAGAGGTTAGATGTGTTAAATATAGTCGTCTCCCCAACAACAGCAGAGAGCCCACCATCATACTGGATGTGTGTGTGTGTGTGTGTGTGTGCATCATATCACCATCTGCAGTATCAAAGCCCAAATGCCCCCTTCGGACATGACGGTGTGAAAATCTACACTGTTGGACGTTTTCCGTCTAACTAATTGATGAGTTCACCTTTAACGTCATCCTGCAGTCTGAAGCATGAAAATAAGAAATCATATTTTATTTCTATGGTCTGAACCTTTAAGTCTCCTCGTGTGTTTTTTGGATACGCCACATCAATGAATCTTTTTCAAGAAACTTCAAAGCCTTTAACTTTTGTTTTTAATCCTCTGCCAATTATTTCTAGATTTGTTTTTGTCCTTATTCGCTCTGTTGTTTGCAAAACACAAAAATGTAATTTGCATCGAACTTATCAGTAAAACTTAAAACCAATAAAGGCAATATAAAGTATAAAAACAAACTAATGGTGCTTTTTCAAACCATAAAAACATAAAACTGACTCGGGTCCGTTTGCTGTTAGTGCGGTTCGTTTCTGGCGTGAAAGCAAAGGAATGTGACTTTAGCATGATTTTCTGAAGCTTAACTAACTAATAAATCCATCTGTGTATCGTGAAATCTGTTCAGCAAGCGATCTCATTGATCTGTATTCATGGTCGTGCATGTAAATCAACACGTATGCACGTCTCTTCTCTTCGTGTACAGTCCTGTCTCTACCTTTATCCATCACAACAGGTGAGCAATTAGCATTCTACTATTCTTCATAAGTTATTTCTTAGTGAGCTTTGCAAAAAGGATTTGGAAGGAATCTGATTTCCCCCCCACGTGGGTCCTGATGAGGATGATGATGATGAGTCACCTGTCAGTCTGTAGACCTCCATGTTTACTCCTCTTGGTTTGTTTGTAAAAAGTGTGAACAGGAACTAAAATGCAACAATGCATCTTGAACCGAACCAACCGAACCCATCTACAGGTGCGATTCTGACTCGCTGTATCTGACCTGATCTGTCACCTCGGATGAAACGATGGTCATCTACAGAGCTTCACACACACACACTACACAGATACACACACGCTTGGCCTCTTCCTCCGCTCTTTTTTCTTCCCTCCGAGCTTGTTGTTGCAACTTGTGTCTTGGCTCAAAGTAGTCTCTCCCTCCCTCCCTCTCTATGTGCCTGGGCCTGGCTTGTTGACTTTAGCCGGCCCATGTGCTGAGCCGCTGCCAGATGGGATGGTTCTTGGCTCAACCAAGAACCAATAGAAGTTGAGGGAGGAAGGAAGGTAAGAGGGAGCGGTTTGTGTGTGTGTGTGTGTGTGTGTTTGTGTGTGTGTGTTTGTGCGTGGGCGTGAGAGAGAATGAGTGTATTATTTTGTTATTGCACGCTCCAATCCGAGGCATCCACACGCACGCACACACACATGCAGGTACAGTAAACGGGGTTAAAGGCGAAGTACCTGGCTCATAAAAACACACGTCTGTCAGTGACGGAGTATGAATGGTGTCACTACTTTACATGAAATACCTCAGTGTGTGTGTGCGTGTGTGTGCCTGCACGCGTTCATCCGTGGAGGATGGCATCATTAAATTGAGTGCACGCTCTAAACGCACCGTGGTTGGACTGAAAGGCTCCTGTAAACAAAACACACACACACACACACACAGCCCGACATTGTTGACAGCGATCTCTTCCCTTTCTGGGCTCTAAACAGAGGTCTGACTTGCTCCAGAATAAAGCCTCTCGTAAGAAGACAGATTTACTGATGCGTCAGTGCACTTTTAATGGCTCCGTGTTTGTTTCAGAGAAGTTGGGTCTAGAGAGAGTACCGTTGGGAGAGTCTGCAGGCTCTGTTATCCTCGCATTCTGGTTTTATGATGGCAGAATGTGGCGGCCATCTGCTCCTAACGTGGTGTAAACATTCATATTAAAGTCAGAATGATGGCAGCAGAAGATTACAGCTCCACCGTCGTCAGCGTGAGTAACAGTCAACCGGCAATTGTGCCCCCCCAGGTTAAAAACACACTTTTTTATTGCTTAACACGCACGAACACAGACGCACACAACAACTCGCACCAGATGTAGTGAAACTGCGGTGGATTGTCATGCTTCTGCTGGGAAACAGGAAGGAAAATGTCAGGAAATCAGAGTGGGTGTGTGTGTGAGGGGGGGTACTAAGGGTATTAATGGGGTCTGGTGTGTGTGTGTGTGTGTGTGTGTGTGTGTGTGAGAGAGGGAAAAAGGGATATCAGTTTGGATCATCTCTGGTATCTAGTGGTCCCCTCAGGGGGCGACAGGATTCGTCAGCTATGAGTTTTTTTCAAAATAAGATTTGCACATCTATAACTAAAATCATAATAACACACTTACCGGATAATCTAGATAAATAAGATGTAATTTCTGTTCTCACTCAAAGCCAGTTGAAAGCCGGTTATTTGTGCACAGTGTCAGATAAAGATCGGTATTTGTGTTATAGGATTTGTAGAATTAGATTTCATTGTTTGGCTGCGTGGGATTGTTTTCCGACTCGTGTGATCCAAAAAATGTGCAATAACTCCAGAGCGCTGTGAAGTCCAACAGAGTATTTAACAAGCCGGTGTCTCTGTGTTTGTGTTGACGTGGCAGATGAGTTACACTCAATAAAGAAAGTTGATTTAATGAAAAACATTTCAATTTTGTCTGCGTATTTGTTTGTGTTTTAGATACAATTATGGAGGGTTTCACTAACACACACACACACACGCACGCACACACACACACACACACACACAAAGACCAAAAACAGACTTGCATCACTGTCAGTGGTTTGCTATCAGTACACTTTTTGACATCACCAGCAGGCAAAATAGTCAATTTGTCTAATGTTGTCCATGTCTGCAACAACTTTTTTAAAACAGCAAAATGTTATTAAGGACGAGACCGAGGCCCATAAATCAGAAGTGTGTCCCTGCTCGGCCGTTCAGCGCTGAAAACAAGACTAATGACTGAAACAGGACACGGCTAATCTCGTTATCTCTTTATCTCTCATCCAGGCTGTGTGTGCGTGTGTGTGGTGCATGTTTACCCGCCTCTCCTCTGGTAATGTTGTAGCTGTGCTGTGGATATTATTCTTTAGCTTACTTTGATTCTCTCCATGTTGGTATTTATTATAATTGTGTTGTTTTGTCGACTGCCCGCCTTGTATTCAGAGCGCGCGCGCACACACACACACACACACACACACACACTCGGATACACTCATAATCTGAGATGTCGGGGAGTAAAACCAGCAGCTTTTTGTGCGCGGACATCCCCGCGTCGTGTTCAGATTCCTTCGTGTCTGTTGCATTCCTCTGAGATGTGTTTGCTTCCTGTCCGGCACATTCTCACCAGCGTGGGAGCTGAAAAGTTTTTCTTCTTGTGTCTGCAAAATGAAGTCACTTCAGCGAGTGGGTGTGTGAGCAGGTACACGCACGCATTCTAAAATCACAGCATACTTTTGCTGGTGTTTTGGACTCCGGAGTGAAGTTTTTGTGCGTCGAGTACGTGCGTGTGTGTGCGTGCGCTCTGAGACTCCGAGTGGAGCTCTGCCAGGACTGAGGGCTTGGCTGAGAGAATGCCTCAAACCAGTTTACTCTGGTTGTGTAGTGGAGAAGTCTGGGGGCGGGACAGGGACCTCTTAAAGCTGCAGACCATGTGGATCTCTGTGTGTGTGTTTTGTTTTTGCATCTGTGTTCATGTGTGTGTGTGTGTGTTCGTATGTTAACATTTCACAGCATTTGGATTTGCATGTTTTTATTGCACAAAGCTGCACATAGTGGACATGAGTTCACCTCGCTGTATCGGCTCGGACGGCTCGCTCTCTTTTCGATTTTTCATGAGATTTTCGATCCTTTTTTCGTGCGGGTGAGATCTCGGCCCTGCCTTAAATACGTTTCCCTGTGTTTTGCTTTCAATGACAGCAGGATCGGAGATGAAGAGAATAAGTGTGCGAGGAGCAGAGAACCGGTTTTGCTTTAATGCAGGACGACACAAATTACTGTTGTTTTGTCACTTTTTTTTATTTATTGGCCAAAGCACATCCTTACTGTGCATGTGTTTGCAAACGTGCACTGTGTGTGTGTGTGTGCTGCAGTATGAATAAGGTTTAGGCTGAGGTTGGACCGCTCAGTAGGGGGTGTACTGGACAGGAAGGGAGGAACAGGCTCTCTAAGCCTGCTTACTGTGCAGAAAACAAACAACATAAAACCCTTTTCACTCTCGAGGCTTTCCATTACATCCTCATGTATACACACACACATTTACTCAAGACTTACTGTACATATGGTCATGTATTCTCTTTTGTTGTATTTGTTTGCTGCAGGGCTCCAACACCAACTTCCTGAGTTGCTTGCACCAACACATTTTTTCTCTTCTTTTTTTCCCGGTGGTGGAAAGTAAAAAACATACACAAGATGTAAAGTGAAGGCGTGTCTACGGGGTCATCAGGTGTGAGAACAATGTTAGTTTCTCAGCCGTGATTTATTAACACTATTAAAAACTTTTTTTGTCTCTTTATGTCGCAGTCTGGAGCCTCGGGGCAGCGTCCAAAATGTCTTCTAACTTCACTGTTGATGTTTTTGGGGACTTCAGAGATTTGTAGTTTTCTCTGGGGGACAAGACGTTTTCTTTCCACAAATAATGTTCCATTACTCATTCAAAACAACAAACTGTTTTGCAAAATATCGCTGGAGTTTCAATGAGTTCCAGCTTGAAGTGTGGAGACGAGCCGTGTTGACCTGATATACTTGTGTGTGTTTTGCAGGAAGCCCTCAGGTCATGCTGATAAAGAGGTGATGGCTGCCACCGTCCTGACCTCGCTGTCCACTTCCCCTTTGGTGCTCCACCCGTCCTCCGCACCCACAGGTAACATTCCTGCCGGCTGCATTCTACTTCCAGCACAACTGCATGACACACACTCATGACACTCACGGTTTGGATCGTATCGTGGTTTAGAGTCACGGATGGAATCAGCACAAAAGAAAAAAAGGCAGCAATTATAACTTTTAGAGACGCCCCAATCACCAATTATACATTTAGCTTTCTGTTGTTTTGTGTTGTTGTAGCAGCTGGTATAAAAGGCTTCAGACTATTCCTTGTTTTCACCACCGTTCTGAAAATCATTTCATCTGCTCTTAATTCAGTGTAAACCATCAAATATTCTAAATGTTACCTTTTTACTTCCTTGTTATAGTCATCTATACGGGTTATTTACATAAAGACACACAAGTCAAACTATTTGATTGTATAAGATTGTATTTTTACAGATTAAAATAAATCTTGTCCTTAGTAGTTATAATTATGTATTATAATCTGCTTAGAGTTAGTGTTAGGAAGTTAAATATAACATAATTCATCTCTAATATCTACTTTATGTTGCTGTGAGAACATCTCCTTCAAACAACTGGATTTATTCATGATGACGTTATAATTCACCTGTCTCAAATATAAATATTTTTTTCCGAACAGAGCCTGAACGCATCATAATGTAACTGAGTGGAACCTCCGTCCGTTAGCTGTTAGCTCCGGTGCTGCTAACGGTACCAGCGCTACAGCAGCTGATTTTACTGTCATCAGGGATCGCTGACTAGAAAGCATCAACGCAGATCTCCCCATCACATATTGTTACTGACTATGGTGATCGTCAGTAAAACTTTATTTCACACTGTTGTAACAGACTGTCTCATGTTTTGTCGTTTTGGTGTTGAAGATATGTCCCTTGAGGGCTGCCGTAGAGAAGGGGCAACTCCCGCCTCTGGTCGAAAGGGGGGAACAAAAATAAAGAGAGTAGCTGTGGGCTGAACAAGATGTCTGTTCTCCCGACTCCACTTATTACTAGTTGATAAGTGCCCTCATACACGAACCCAAGATGCTCGGTCACACTATGATGGTTTTACTGTGTTATTAATCACATGTTGTCTCACAGTATTATCAGCAGTATTCCCTTATACTTTCATATACATGCATGCTCACCAAAGCCCAGCGCTGGCTGCCAACGTTCATCCGTGACCCGACCGCCACAGCTCCTTTCGCTGTTTCTAGCATCACCATACCAACCCTACCAGACAGTCAAAGTCCTGTCTGTCTTGTATTACTTTATTGAGTCAGCAGTAAACCCAAGGCGACTGTTATTGCTCTCAGCGAGGCACCACAAAGCGGTTTATATCTCATATCGCCTCCCATTTGAAATAAATCTAAAGCGGTGTGAGTGTTTCATCGTAGATGTCGGCATCATTTGATCTGTTGTCAGAGGACGCTGTGGGTTCGTGAGGAGCTAATCTCGATGAGAAAGCTTTCTCCACACAAAGTGCTGCAGAGAGAGGATGTCGGTTTATGTCTTTCACTCATCGCAGGTTGTTCAAGGCTTTTTTCCCAACATACATGATGTTAAGCTTTGCTCCATGTTGGGGTTTAGGTTTGGTCTTTTTTTTGACCATGTTTTGCCACAGTGACAGTCAGATTATCCAGTCTTTGAGCTGGAGCATCATTGGATCGGTCAAAAGGCCAAAGGGTAAAGAAAAGGTTTGTGGGTCAAGACTTAGAGGAATAATATAGAACCTTGTCCGGGAAATTAAAGCTGTGTTGGGCTTAATAGGCAGAGTTCAGTATAGCTAAATGAAAATATGTCAGGAAAGTACAGTATAGACTGTATAAAAGATATTAAAGATATTAGAATGTGTGCATTAAAGAGGCTCTCGTGGTTTAAGGCTTTTGAGAGGTTTTACATTTCCATTACGGAGTTAGGATTTGGGTCAGGATTGTTATGCACACTGTCATGGTTTTTAATTCAGAGGAGATAAAGTTTATGTTTGGGGATTATTGAGGCAGCGGTGTTATATTACGGTCGGGAAACTCCACTAAAAACACGATTCTACCAATTTTCACTCTATTGGTAATGTATGGGACATATCTTGAGAATGAAAAAATATATTTTTTTTAAACAGAAGTGTTTATTGGCTCCATATGAGACTGAACATGAGGTTTAGACCTACATGTGTTTTAGGAAACTGTAAATGTAATATAATTCATTCAGAGTTGGTAGTAACAGCCATACTGTCCTTTTGAGTTGTGACTGAACTGTGTTGCCGAGCAGCCTTGGTCCCAGCATAACGTTCTTTAACATATTTACTGTGGTTTTATTATTTTATATTTCTCCTGTCACCACATCAAAAACGAGAATTTTGCACTTAAAAGAAATTCACATTTCTGAAGAAACCGAAAGCTGACATAACCGTTGACATCTTAACCCATGTGACACATGGACCGCGAGCAGCGCGGCTCATCTATTCAATTCAATTCAATTTATTTGTATGGCCCAAAATCAAAAATCACAAATTTGCCTCAGAGGGCTTTACAATCTGTACAACCAACTACATCCTCCGTCCTTGGACCCTCGCATCCTAAAAGGAAAAACGTGTACAGTAAAAAAGATAAGAAAGAAACCTCTGAGAGAGCAACAGAGGAGACCTCTCCCACAAATGTCCAGAAGAGCAATATATTTGATGTGTACACAATGAACAACAACATCTAGAGATTCCTTGGCCGAACGTAACTCACGCTCACATTTCTCCAGATATGAAACCTCCTCTTTTTGTATCTGAAGGTGTGCATTCTTTGAAGGTGTGCATTCTTTGACCTGCAGTCCCAGAGCCGGCCAGCAGGGCTTGGAAAGAGGTGCTGTCGGCCAGCTACAGCAGCTCGACCAGCGGCAACTGGAGCTGGGACGCCAGCGACCAATCGGTGCCCTCCACGCCGTCCCCGCCTCTCTCCAACGACGCCAACAAGAACTTCCTGCTCTCGTCCCAGGGCGACGATGTCGTCGAGGATGTGGCGGAGAACACGCACTTCATGTTCGAGGACCCGATACCAAGGAAGCGAAAGGTAAAGATGGATGTTGTCCGTATGCTTCGTTCTGTACGGCAATGATGCAGATGAAAAGTTTGGGCTGAATGATTAATTATGACTCCTGAACAGCAGGAGGGCTTTTATTGTGAAGTAATTGGGAAGTGCTTGTTTGTGACGAAGCAGATGAGCAGATCAGAAAACACATCTGCATATTATTCAACACAAGCACCTGCAATAAGACTAAGTCTACACGTATACAGATGTTGTGGCCTCAATAAGGCAAACAGATGTTTAGATCACAAAAATGGATATCTTTGAAAACGCCTACTACAGGGTCAATTTTTAAGTATCTGTGCGCACTATCTGGTTAGTTCTTGGGGTTTCATCGCCTTATTTTGTAAAGTGAGGCTAAGTGGCGACTCCACTTCATCAACAGTCCACATACGAGTCACTTTTCATTTTTGCCATCGCACCAAATACCAAAATTGTAAGAAAAAATAAATGATTCGCTTTGCTTTACTATAGTTAACAGTTTGTTTACATTGCCAAAGGACAATAAGCTCACCGAGCATGCTCAGAATCTTCTTCTCTGGTGTTTGACGTGTTGTTGACGTCATCTTTATCGCCACCTACAGGACCGTTGAGCATTTGTAGTCGTTTTTGCGAGATATTTTGTAAAATGAAGGTAATTTGGACAGAATTTCATTTTAAAACGTACATGAGAACTTTCATTTTTTTAAATATCTGTATAAGTGTATACAGAGCGTACATATATATATCATTAAGATAATACATTAAATAATAATTTGACCCCCACAGTCGTTACAGTCTCTTGACTCAGCCGTGGTTGTGTGCTGAACGCAGCAGCCCCAGATGCGGTCCATTCCACTTTTAACTTGAATCCCCAAAAAACGAGCGTGCATGCTGAGTAGAACGTCAGCGCCACAGTTGTACAGAAACAACTCTGGTGTGCTTTTTTTGTTATTTCTATAAAGCAGTAGCAGGGAGATACCTTGGAAAACGTAAGCACCGTGCAGTCTAACATCCTCGGACACGAGGCCCGGCGCTCTCTGCTTGTGTGGATGATGGATTACGTTCTCCCTTTCACTCCTCTCCCTCTCACTTTGTTTTTTTACTTTTGGAAACAGACCAGAACATCAAAGTGTTTTCAATCTCAAGAAGCTTTCCCTCCCGTATTTCAGTCTTTTCAGGGAGGGGAGATATTGAGTCAGGAGGGAGGCATGAACAGCAGGACGTAACAAAAGGTTCAAGGGATGCATAAAAACGAGGACTCGGAGGGTTTAGAGCAGTCGTCATGGTAGCAACAAGAGGAGAAATCAATCTCCGTGTCTCCTGTATGGCCGTACAGTGACAGAGGAGAGCTCACACACTGTACAATATGTGGGAGTTTGTGATTTCCAGCTCCCCTGGAGTTGTGCAGCGGTGAAGATTATTGAGCAGCCGAATGTATAAAAAACACAAAGACTCCCGAGGACGATGCTCCAGAGACCCTCGGACATACCGTAGATAAGCATACAGGAAATGAAGGAGGAAAGACGCAGGGAGGAATACACACACACATATTGGGCCCAATCCCAAACGTCCCCCCTAAGGCCTTAAACCCTGAACCCTCAGGGATTCAACTGATGGCTGGTTGACTGTGAGAGACTGCAAGGGGCTCGGAATGGTATAAATACCAATTTTGCTGCGACATATCACGTTAACTTGACAAAGTCATGACATGTTATGTGCAATTGTGGGTGTTTATTTGACATGTTTTTACTCCCTGATTTGAAGGTCAGGGAACGGTCAAAACAAATGGACCAACTGTGTAATGTAGTCTCTAATTTCATCTTAAATCATGAATGGTTCTGTGTAAATTGAATAAACCAGGCTGAACATTTGTTTCCCCCTTTTTTTTTTTTTTAACTCCTCCGGCTTCTCCTGGTAAACCCGTGTTTAACGTCACAACGCTATGAATTGTGGGTAATTCAATGCAAAGTCTGCAGAAACGGGGACTCACGGAAAGTGTCAATGACGAGCTTAAAATGTGTGAGAGAGAGAGAGGAAGTGGGACAGCCCCAAACCTTTGCGGGAACGTGCTTTAAAGTCCAGATTGTGTGGACGAAGGCTAAAACGTGAGCTAACCGGGGAGCTCCGTGACGCAATGCAGCCGGCCGCCCACCCCACAGAGGTGTAAACCCTCCGTGAGCAGCTGCCCGTCGGATCGTAGGCTGTTTGCTTAAGAGGATTAGTAAACATGGCAATCACCAGTCTTACTGTAACAGTGTTAAGATGCAAGAAAAACGCTTAGGGAATTAAGTGATTTGTGATTGTTTGTGGGATTAAAGGCTAGCTTTGCTGGTTCATTTGTACCAGGAGCGTAGTTTTAAACAGCGTAGCGTGGCGGGGGGGGGGGGCGTGCATTAAGCCAGCAGCACTCAAGACCTTTAATGGTTCATGTTGTATAAAATGAAGAGTGAGCGACACGTCTGTGAGTTCAAAGGAATAGTAGTGTAGGAGAGAGTCAACACAACCATTGAGGAATAAACCTGTTCTCGGCTCTCACTTCCCTCGCTCGGTGTTTTCTTTGCCTTCGTTCTCCAGAGGCTGTTGAAAGGTAGTGACAGCACACACACACACACACACACACACACACACACACACACACACACCTACCTGCAGGTCCGTGCCTGCTCATCGGACAGCTGCGAGCAGAAAGAGAAAATGAATTAAAATAAAGAACCTTCATTCATTCATTCATTCCTTCCTTCCTTCCTTCCTTCCTCCCTCCTTCCTTCCTTCCCTCCCTCCTTCCTTCCCTCCCTCATGAACCGAGCAGAGTTATCCCGGGTTTATTGTAGGAATCAGGTCATCAGTGCCAAACATTGACAAAACTCTGCTCTTGAGGATCCGAGGTTCAGAAAGAGGTCAGTGTTTGCGTGGCTGCTTTCTCCTGCAGGTATTGCAGGTGGGCGTGGCGGAGGGTCATCAGCAGAGTGGAAACACCTGAGCTCATCAGCAACATTGGCAACACATGATGGGCCCTGTGTGTCCCAGTGCTTCTCTTTTAAAAACACTCTTTGAGCTCAGTTAGCTCTGCTCTCCTCCCTGCGACACCCATTTTGGTTTCTGGTGGACAAGATGGTTTGTTTCGACATTATCCAACAATGCATTCACACTTTCCACTCGTGCACTCACCTACACTGCTGAAATCACTGACTCCAAATGCCGATGTTAGGTTAAGCTTGCCTCTCATGGTGCCTTTAAGTTAATAAATAATTTGTTAATATGCTTGGTTGTGTGCATCTCCCTCTTTTGTCACAGCTTGAGGAAAATGTAAAGGCGATGGTGGAACTGCAGTTGGTTGAGAAAGGGGTGCTGGTTGCTAAACAAGAGGGCCCGGGGTCAGTGAATAGCAGCACAGGAACTATAAGTTCAATCAGGGAACCTTGCCTTTGAGCAGCAAGAATAATTGCTTTTGTTAGTTTTTCTTTCTGGGAAAGATTGAGATGGAAAAGCGCGGACGAACAAGTGGCAAATGAGCGGTTGCGGCATGAGGCTGAGCAGGAAAAGATGGTGTTGCAGAATGCAAAGTTATGGTAAGTTGACGAAGTTTAATGAGACGGATCCGGATGGTGTTTTGTTTTTTCTCTCACTGTTTGAGCGGATTGCACAGCCAATAAATTGGTCAGGCTCTGAGCAAACTTTGCTGTTGCAGTGTGATGTTTGTGATCTGCAGAGTGAACAGAGAGCGCCATCCTTAGAGGAGCTGTGGAGTCCAGTAGCACGTGTCAGCTGACTGGTAATCTGTATCGGCTCATTAAAGCAGCTCCATAGCAGCCGATTCCAGCTGTCAGTCAGCAGTTTAAGTCTCTAATCACTGATGGCGTGGGGCTGCTGCACCGTGCTAAGTCTGGTAGCCAGTGTTTGCTGGTGGTTACCTGTCAAAGCACCAGGTACTCGGCAGCGTAACCTTTGCGCACAATAACTGAGACATTGATGCAATTACTAGCTATTTGGCATCCCTAGAGTCATACGAAGTGACCAGGAATTAAGTTGTTCTTCTCAGCTGATGACCCAAAGTGAAACTGCTAGGTATGAGACATAACCAGTCTTGTCACTTTCATTATTACAGAGTCGAGGTGCTTTGGAGCTCGAGTTTCTTTTGCGCTCATATAGTACTGAGGACTGGGAAGATGAGCCACGATGGTTGATTTTAGCTGCACATGGTTTAGCCCAAATGTTCTGGTGTTTGGCCACACTGACCGGGGTCCACTGTCTGTGTTTGAGGATTGGGTGGAAGGACTGCCAACCTTATTATGTGTGTGGGATTAGGCATTGACTTTATTCTGCAGGGGAGTTGGAAGGGGACAACCTTCTCAGCCCCGTCTGCCTGTTTCTGTTGTGGCTGCTTTCCCTGCAGGTATTGGAGGTGGGTGGGGCAGAGTGGAAACACCTGAGCTCATCAACTGTATACAACGCTGGTAACAACCTGTCAGAAGGTAGCCCTGCCCTAAAGCATCCCCTGCTTTATGGTCTGTTTGACTCTAAATGGACCATAATGTACTAAATGAACATCATGCTGTATTGAAGAAGACTTGAAACTAGAGATTGAGACCATAAACTCATGTTTACAATGTTTACTGAGGTAATAAATCAAGAGAGAAGTAGAGTCATTTTCTCATAGACTTCTATACAACCAGAGTCGCCGCCCCCTGGTGGACACTAGAGAGAATGCACGTTTTAGGCTTCCTCATTGGCTTCACTTCTCAGCCTCCATTTGTGTATTGGTCAAATGTCCACGAAAAAACTGACCAATGTCCGTTAGACTCTCTCTGTTGTGCTGCACCCGAACGCCAAACTGTTCCCAGTAAGATGGATTTTGTTCACCTCGGCTCACAACGTGCACAGACGGCAGGAAGAGTCATAATAGTAAATGAGTCTGCTCATCGATCAGTGAACATGAACGTACACGAGGTAGACAGAGAAGGATACAGTTTCATTGTCCCCTCTGTCTTTCTCTTTTACTCTGACTGTGTCTGAACTTGTCACATATTGGGTTTCTATGTTTATAGGCTTGCTGCTCTAATAGCTCTCTAATGAGGTGTAGTGTCTGGTCCCTTGTAGTGTGGCACTCGGTCCCCCATAAAGGCCTTTGTGTTGAGGCTGCCGATGAGATCCACACACAGGAACGTGGCAGTACTCTCTGCATAACCCCCCCCCCCCCCCCCACCCCCCCCCCCCCCCCCCGTTTACCATTCAGGACTGTGTTCTGCAGATCATGCGTTTGGTTTCATCTCCGGTTCTACCACCACTGGCAGCTGATGTTTTCCCAGTGTTGAAGGATTAAATGAATAAAGCATCTTGTTTGACTCGTGCTGTTTTTATTGTGGTTGACGTGTCTTTCAGAACTCCATGAAGGTGATGTTCAAGTGCTTGTGGAAGAACTGTGAAAAGGTCCTCAGCACCTCCTTAGGGATCCAGAGACACATCCGCAGCGCCCACCTGGGGTGAGTCTTCACAGGAAAACCAACACATGCAGAACTCAAATTATTGACCCACTATCTTTGTTTCTTCACATCTCCTAATGTGTTCATGTCAAATGTAAATATTAGAATATTTTGAACTTGAGGCTTTAAAACGTCGGTCCACAAACCAATGGATGACGTCACAACAGTCATAGCGGAACACACACGCATGCACCAGGCAGTGTGATCTGTTCGAGTCACACTGATGATCTTCATTGTGACTCTGACATTATTTAAAGGTTTGAGTCGTTCTCTAAGTGGGGGTACATTTAATGACCGTTGATAACTATATTCTGACTATATTCTTCTTAAATATCATTAATAAGGGAAAGCATATTATAAGATCAGACAAACATTTTGTACACCGTTTCATTTAGCTTGAAGTTGTCGTGGTGTTCCTAAATTGACAGTTTTTGCGAAGTCTATTTTTCAATTGAGTGGAAATAATTATTTATAAAACATTGTAGTTGGGATTCTATTTATTTAAGTAAATGCACTTTTTACAATTGTTACAAAACTTATTTTTAATTGAGTTTCACATTTAAATATAAATATCTGTTCATGTCTGCAAAAGTTGTCAACTGTTACCAACTTAAAATCCCCCCACAACTAAAAAGGTAGTTTGTACCAAAACCATGTGACCAATATAACATGATGTCATTTCTGTGTTTTTGAATACATTCTCATTTAAAAATAACTCTATCTATCTAGCGCTTTGTCAATGATAGATGTACCGTCAGGTACTTATAGTTTAAAATTGTAATTGAGAAATGTAATGTTAACCTGATGAAGATTATTACAAAATATCAAACATTTAAACTTTGCAATAGTGAAACACCGAAGGATTATTTTATCTAAAATAACAGACTTTTTTGAGGGTAGAAAGCAAATTATTTTTGTTTACTTTTTTGATTATGTGAAATTATTATTTTTTAACAACACGGGCTTTGTTTTTATCTTTAAAGACCTTCACTGCGTTAGGGGTCACTCCAGTGAATCTTTGTCCACAGCTTCAGGGTGGTCGTGTTAAACTGATCTAGTAAAACAAGAACAGTGACCCACATTATACTGGTCACAGATTGGATGCTGTTCAACTCGTGGATGGTTAAAGAGAACTAAGACGCAGCGTTCATTCCCATGAAAGTGTCTCTAGTGGTGCAGGAGGACTTCACAGTATAAAATGACCCGGAGACTTTCCGAATCCAACATGATCCGCTGTGTCCCAGAAGCTTCTTTGCCAATGCAAGTCTGCTGGAAATAGTCTTTTTGGGCGCAATCACGTGACGGAACAGGAAGTTGTAATTCCACCGTTTAGCCACCACGGTGTCCTAAAAGCTGCCTTCACGTCCGTCCAGCTGACTGTGTATTACAGATTCTTTAGATGTGCATCTTGTGCCTTTCAGAGGTATTTTGCCCAATAAATAGATACTTTTGCATCACAATGCTTAAAAGATCACTGAATATAACTACATGGCATAACTTTGCACAAATATTTGAAATCATAATGATGATTTTATGTTAATTTAATAGTAAAAGCAAGCGGGAAGAGGGAGAGAGACTCCTGTTACTCCATGCAGCAGTTAAACCTCCTCAGTTATTGTCCCTTCATCAAACTGGCCTTTACTGCCCTCTGCTGCTGGGACGAGGAACTTCTTCCTGAACTCTGTTAAAATAACAGTCAATTACCCCAAGTTAGTGTTTAAAATGTAGCTTTAATGTTTTGATTACGGCTTGCATGTTTACCGTTAAAACAATCATATTGGGGAAAAATCCAGTTTTAACTAAAATGAGATTTAAATTTAGTTTCAAAACTATACTGAACATTTAAAACCATCCAGTGTACAGTTGTATTATTTTTAGTACACAGAATTGTTCTTTGAACAGAATGAGAGTAAATGCACACTCAGCAGTCTTTAGAATAATTCTGAGGACTTTCTGATTGACATCGTGGATCTGAGCAAGTGATTAAAAATGGCTGCTGCATTTCAAATGAAAGAAGGGCATTTTGGGTAAATTTACATTCTCAACTTCTCCCAAATTTCTTCAAATTTAGTTTCCTGAAGCCTCGTAGAGATCATTTCCATTGAGTATTTCATAAATTATATTTTCAATGTTATGAATCGGGCATGAAATGGAAAAACAGGCTTTCGAACTACCTAACGAATAAAAATGGATCAAAGAGAACTTTAACTCATGACGTCCTGAGGAGTTTATAGTTGTTGCTCCTCTCCTCAGGCGGGGCAGCGACTCTGACTACAGCGACGGGGAGGAGGACTTCTACTACACAGAGATCGAGGTCAACATGGACAGCCTGACGGAGGGCCTGTCCAGCCTCACCCCCACCTCCCCCACCACGAGCGCCCCTCCGCCTGCCTTCCCCTCGCCGCTCGCCTCCGTCTCTCACTCCGAGCACATCGACGTGAGCGGCCCGCAGAGCCCCGCCCCCACGATGCTCAGCCAGTCGGCTCCCTCCGTGTTCTACCACATCCAGACCGACCACGCCTACCAGGTAATTCACACGAGCGCTGGACACAGACACTCAAATTAGATTTCTAAAAGAAATGATGCTATTGCAGCCTTGAAGCCCACCGTACTTGTATCGTTAACAGGCTTACAAGTAACAAATGCGCAGAATAAATCATCAGAAAATAGCAATTCAGCGTATTAAATGTCCTTTTAAAGAATTAAATCAATGTTTTTTTGTTTTTTTTTTGAAAAGAACATTGATTGCGAACCACTTCTCTATTGCGATGCCCCTAAAAACACCAGGAACACATGAAGCAGTGTGTTTGCCGCAGAGCGGCAAAGTTTCAGATTTTCTATCTCATGGACTCAGATTTTGAGATCAGTGTGGGAAAGAAAGGTCAGAGTGACTTAACTCCTCCACCAGTGTGGGCGTTCATGTCAGAGAGGAAGGGAAGAAAAGAAACTTTCTTGCAAAAATATTATTATAAGTTCACACGAAGAAGTCTGAATATGTTTTAAAGCCATTTAATCTCAAATTCCTGCTTTAAACTGCTTTGTGGCAGCGTTGGGTATCCATGCCTCCTCCTCCTCCTCCTCGTTCCTCTTCTTGTAACTGCACAAATTCATGTGCTCTCCTCACTTGCATGCCCTTGGAGGTAAAAAAAAAAAAAAGCTCTGGTTTCAGCTGGGAGAGACGCATTTGGCATCTAAAAAGCTTTATATTTTAACCAAACATTGGACTCGGTCCTTTCGCATATGTTGACGGTTGTTTGGCAACACAAAATGCACTCTAAAGTATGTAAGCGCTGTGAAAGCACAACTACTCTCATCGAGCTGCACTCTTCTACCCGATGCTGCTAACTTCTTCATGCTGTTTAATGATCTCAAAGCTCCCACAGGTTGTTCATTTGTAGACGTCATGTTGTTTTTGACACCTGATCAGAGTTTATGTGAAGTCAGCGTTTCAGAAAATGA
Source organism: Anarrhichthys ocellatus (assembly GCF_004355925.1). Lineage (NCBI taxonomy): Eukaryota > Metazoa > Chordata > Actinopteri > Perciformes > Anarhichadidae > Anarrhichthys > Anarrhichthys ocellatus. The sequence goes on along the minus strand of NW_022280035.1, from coordinate 878,713 downwards.
ATGCCTTCCCTGCTCATTACATGATCTTTATTTGTTCCTGTATTCTGCTCCTCTCTGTTTCTATCTGCACTGTCCCCGTCCCTCCGCCCCCCCCTCTCTATGGCGGGGTGGTTGTCGTCCATGTTCCAGGCCACTGCTCCAGTGAGTATCCCAGTGGGTCCTGAGCTGGCTGGGTTAGGTACTGGGACCGGGCCTGGGACTGGGACTGGGAACGACCTCAGTGCGTCGTGGACACCCCCTCGTGTCATTTCCAAAGGCGTCCCGGTGAGTGAGGTTAATCTCACGCCTTTTAATTTTTTAATCTTAACATCTCTCCTGTTTCCACTCAAAAGCTTTTTGTCACTTTTTTGTTTTGTTTTTCACTCTTCCTGCTTTTTAACACATCTGTTAAATACCGAGACATCAGTCTGTCTTTAAACGGCACATCGTGGGTTCTGCTCGTCGGCGTGCGCCAGAAAAGACTCCAAGTTGTTGTGACTCTTGGTCAACTTTCAGACGTGACCGTCACAAATGGTTTCATCGATAAACGTGTTTGAGGATTTTACAAAGACGGCCAGTTTGTTTTTAAATGTTTTGGACACGGGAGGTCGTAAAAATCTACTTCTGACTCAATATTTTGGAGACAAAACAAATTTAGTTTCATTGTGATGCGTGTCATACTTTCCTTACATGGTTTGCTTAAAGGCGATAAAGTAGTCCATGAAAATGAGACATGAGTTACACTTGTCTTGATTCTTCGCAGTATATTTAGTTTGTCCGCCCTCTGGCGCTTCGGAAGCTCAACGGTCAATAAATAAGCACTTTTATGCGTCCGATTCAAGATGTTTGTCACTCGGGTTGTACAATTACTTTTACTGGGACGCTGCCATTTCTAGTGACACAAAAACCCAAATGTAAAAGCAGCCGTAACATTACATTATATCATATCGTTGCTCTTCATGTAAGATTAATGTGATTTAGGTATGAATAAAAAAAAGTGAGACTTTAGGATTAAAAGAACGATGCAGGTAAAAACTTTAGAATGCTCTCTAACATCATTTAGATGTTCTGCTCTCTAGCAGACGGTTTTAAAGGCCGGGGGCCACAGCGGCTTCAGTAGCACCGCCGTGAATCAGTCGGGGCTCGTGGGACAGCCAGCAGACAGTCAAAGGACCGGAGGGATCCAGGGGCCACATATTGTATCTTAAAAGCACATCAGGCGTCCCTCAGACACGGAACTCTTTAAAGATTTACGGACCAATAAAAGGGTCTTAAAATCGATAATAAAACTGACGGGAAACCACTGCTGGGACACAAAGGAAACGACCGAATGTGAGCGCTCCTCGTCAAAGATAAAACACGCACGGGTGAGTTTTATATGAATTGATTTTTAACTGTGGCGGGTCTTTAAGGCAGCCCATACAGGTTTACATCAGGCTGGAGCAGATTGAACTGATCAGTGTGAGCAGCTGCACTCTTTAGACTCGTTAAGTGAGTTGCAGGGATGACTTATTGTTGTAAAGTTATTTTGGATTATGTCAGAAAATAATCATCAAAGTTTGTTTGTTTCAGAAAGATAATCGTCACGAACACCACTTTTATGATTTTTAGTCCACCTTTTTCAAGACTCGTAAAAGCTCAAATTCATGACTGGTATCTAATGACATATTTTATATCATTTTATTGCTTCAGCGATTTATATATTCAGGGTATTATACCAAGAATAACATTGCCTTCTAGACGAGGGAACCGAAAGTGCAAAGATTCTGACTCACTCCCTGCTTTTAGGACTCTATTCTGCATATACATTTAGATTTAATAGTATTTTACGTGGAGTCCACTCGTGTGTCTGTTTGGCGCCGTGCTCAAGTAGTTTCAACTGGAAGTGTTCAATCGTCGTAAAAGAAACGACACAGAAACTCACCAAAACGCCGTTCCAAGAATTTGTTCGTTAACCTTTAAGTTGGATTTGTCTCCTCGACATTAACATCGGTGCTTATTCGCGGGGCGAGGAGGATCCTAAAGTGTGCCAATTTATTGAATGGGAATAATTGCATGGCTGGATTATTTGGAAGCGAACACCAAATTGGTAAATTAAAGGAACGAATTGAGTGATTTAATTTTCCTCCGTGTATTGTGGACAAACACAAACTGCTGATAGTGCTGCGTTATGTATTCTCCAGAAATAAACTGAAAACGGGTCAGAAATGACTCGTTTGCTTGTTGACACACAGGTTTAGCCCATGTTTATCACGGAGTGGTTAATTGGGTCTCTCTGTACGTCTTTGTCAATGAAGTATATAATATTTCCGTCATATTGAGCGATCCTCTCATGATGCCCTTCCACTCTTTCAGGGGGCTGTGAACACCCGGGGCCTCGGAGAAAAGCGACAGCCGGCCGACGCCGCCAACGCTTTACTGACTCCGCCTACTAAAACTACACCAGGAACCAGGTATGTAGCAGTCATGGATAGGTACTTTATTCATCCCCAGGGGGAAATTTGTATGTTACAGCAGCAAGACACACCAAGAAGCAAAGTAGCAGAGTAACCAAAAATATTAAGTATTAAAAAATGCACAATAGAATAACAGAGTAGGACAAATTAAATATCAGAATATATAAGATAAAACAAAAATTCACAGTATATACAATGAAATAGAATAGTGTTAAATTAACTAACTAGGTGAAAAACAGTAGTGCAAAAGTCAACCCCAGCAAACAACAGTGTAGCAGTGTGTAATTATGTGGAGGATGATTTGGCCAGAGGTGATTTATTGTAAAGTGTTATTGCAGAGGGAAGGAATGTTCTCCTGTATCTTTCCTTGTGACAGCGGAGCTGTCTTTAAGGCAGCTCCAGTCATGTTTGCGTTTTAGAGTTCCGAGGATGTAGAGGTCATGGTTTAGGGTCCCGGAGATGTAGAGGCCATGGTTTGGGGTTCCGGGGGGCTGTAGCGGCCATGGTTTGGGGTTCCGGGGGGCTGTAGCGGCCATGTTTGTCATTCCTTTGAACTCCACAGATTGGTTGAAATGATGAAGTTGTTTTGTCGGTAGTTTGAGCTGCTTGATAAAAAGCAGGAAGCACATCAGAGATCAGATCACACAACAAAGAGCAGTCTGTATATTGACTGGTTGAAAGGAAGAACCTGACCCTACAGCTACATGTATTAATATGCCTCGGAGCACATTGCACACACACACACACACACACACACACACACACGTGTGTGACTCTGTGGGCGTCTGGATGTCTGTCTGCGTGTCCTTATGCTGTCACATCTGCTGTTACCAAGGAAACCCCGTGGGGAGGCGAAGAAGTGCCGAAAGGTGTACGGCATGGAGAAGAAGGAGATGTGGTGCACGGCCTGTCGCTGGAAAAAAGCCTGTCAGAGATTCACCGACTATCCATCCAGCCCCACCCACCCGGAGTCCAAGAAATGAGCTCTCCCTCACTCGAAGCGACGGCTGAAGGTGGACTGTTCCACTGGGGGAGACGGGGGGGGTGTAGTAAAATCGGGGATACAAAAAAGCAAAAAAAAAAATTACGGCAGGTTGGGAAACCTTTTTTTTTTTTGAACGCATGAATAAGGAAAACGTCTCAAGGCAATGTTTAAGGACTTCAGATAAGCTTTTTTGGTGTAATATGTTCATTATAGGAGCATCACGTAGTTACTGTTTATGGGGTGAATCATGACTTTTCTCTTTTAAGATGACACCAGATAACACTTTTGTAGCATATCCGTTTTTTCACCGTATCTCTCACAACCAACAGTTTTAGTGTAATCGTACATCTAGTATCGCCTTCTTCTGCAGCCTTCCTGGATACAGACTTTAACTTTATCTACATATTGTTCAATACCTACTTCCTGTTCATTAAGCAGCTTCGGCACAGCCAGCAACAGTCTTTTAATATCTTGTTGTAAAGATGCTCACACACGTGGTACAAAAAAAAGTTTCCCCTTGACTTTTTAGAATATTTTTTCAGAGATGTACACAATATATGAATTATCTCTTATAGACGCGCACCTTGAAGAAATAAGTCGTCTTTAGAGTATAACTGAAGCCACAGCGGATGTCTGATAAATATCTATTTCTTACAGAGTTTTATTTTCAGCAGTGAATGCGGAAGCAACTACTAGTTAGTTGCACGGTGCAATCGGCAGGATTACGTTTATTGTCTAGTTTTGAGGGAGTCGTTGTTGTTGAGGCAGAGTTCTTTTTGTTTTTTCTTAGATCGTTTCCTCCGATGAATGAATAACTGCCATTTGAATCTTTAACTTGGCGCCTGACGGATGTATGTCTGTGGATAACGTACAGTGTTTCCCAACAATCACATCCTGATGATGTATCATGCATTTTAATTAATGTCTTGGTTTTAAAATAGACGTTACCCAATGTATTTGTAGATGACGTCATAGGAACCAAGACTTTTTTGCTGTTTTTTCGTTAGATGTGTTTAATCCTTTAGAATGATCTTGATTCTTTCTTTTCCAAATAGTAGAAGTTTTAAAACCTTTTTAGAAGTGGTCTGAACAGAAATAACTGTCACGGCTGCCTTAGAAAAAATATAGGTGATAGATTTTTAGATAGTTGTAGATTGTAATTTTTCTTTGAGTTCCCTTTAACCAATCGATAAAATGTCAGACTTCCATTTTTAAAGCCCAGTTTATGACCTGTTGCGTTTCTATAAATGATCCGAGATGTACAACGACGAGAGGAAATCAAATGGAGAAGCTTGTTTTTTTTAAAGATACTCTGCTGCATTAAAGGTGTGTTTCTACCAATACAGTGAAAGAAGTCAACTTGTTGTTCTTTGGTCAGCAGCGTAAAACTACTCCTGCAGCATCTGTAATGGTGATAATTATGCATAACTACACACCGGTAGTGAATTTATGAATGACTTAAAAATGACTGTTAACTTGTTCTGACTCGGTAGATTTGATCTTTTCAAGATAACCTGCTTCAACTCAATTTATTTGTTTATATCAAAAACTAAATTTGCCTCACGACATGTGACGCCCTTTATTCGAAAGGTGGCTCCTGCTGTCGGCCGATACCGCGTTAAAGACGACCGATCGTCACTTCTTTATCTGCAGAGGGACTGTTAGTTGGCGGCTTGAAGTCGGGACATATTGAGCACACGTGTTTGCCGTAATAGTACTTAATGATGTCTCATTTCACACAGTTTTAAACAATTAGTTTTATTCCCGCCGCGTCCCAGATGAGCTTCTTCTGTTCAGAAACTTCACAAAGTGCCAATGAAAAGAACAAAGGACAAAAAAAAGGTATACTCACCTAATGAAATTGCACTACGTTGCGCAAAGGCATGTTTTATACGTGGACATTTTATATAGAAACATTTTGAAGTGAAAGGACTGTTCTTGTGAGGGGTGTCGTCACTGCCCGATGGAATAAATGGGGTGTCAGGGATTGGAGGGTTCTGTACCTCTGGGGGTCCCCCATTACTAAGGAAGTTAATGTCTCGCTCTCTGTGGCAGATTTATTGTGCTGAACACACTGTTGTAGAAGTGTGGTACTGGGAAGTACAGTGCAGTACTTATGTGTTCAGTCACTCTGCCTTTCCTTGGAGGAGTGCCAAGGACCTTGTCTCAGCGATGGGGAAACACCAGTCTCTGTCAGTGGCTACACATTAATGTCTCTATAACGGATGCTTTATTGCCTGGTGTTTATTTAACTCTAAATACACTTTTTATCCATGAAGCCTGTCTTTGTACTTCCTTTCATATTTACATTTTGCTGAGCTGAGGTAGAATCTGTTATTGGTGCCGGATACCACTTTTAATTTGAATCTCCGCTTTTGGTCGTGTAGCCCATCGGGTCTCTCTCCATCTGAAGCTCTTAGATTCCACCAGCAGGTTAGAGGCCGATGCTTTCTTTAGGACCGTTGCACTATTCCACCTTTCGACGGCCGCTGTTCGTCCTGTTCTCAGGAACCTCACAAAACACATTTTTGGCCGTTACTTGCGAATTCATATGAACTAAAAAGGGGTACTCAGCAGAGCGCAGATCTCCGCCAGGTGTGTCTGAACCACCCCTCCTGTAATGTGTGATTAAATGAATACGACCCACAATTACCTTACATCTCTGTCAAGACACTAACGGGCTGCAAGCTGTAGTAAAACCAGCTTTGTTCATTCTCAAAAACAAAAGGTGACGTAAGCAGGCAATCGGCTCAAACTGGTCGTATAAAACATTTCATACAATCTCCCCACGTAGCAGTGACGGAGAGACGGAGATGTACTCGGTAGTGTGTTCTGTTGGCTCTTATGGGTTAGCCAAACGCATCGCAAAATATTTCCCAGCTGGGGGGTCAGCGATGTACTCAGCTGTGGTTTATCATTAGCCCCAAAGAGTATAAAGTAATTGTGTTTTAGTGTGAGTCACGAGAGGTCCTTCAGCATGCAGCCATAACTAGTCTCCCAAAATACACAATGCATGAGAATGAGATGCGTCACCGTGGACGGACACAGATGCGCACTAACTCGCGGACACACGTGACTGATTTTCTTAAATTATTTCAAAGGCGTCGCTGTGTATGTTTTATGATTCTGGACAGACTTTGAAGGTTGGTTGGATTCGTACAACCGCGAGGCGGAAACTCTTTGAAGTTGCACTAAACTGACGATCAAAGGCTCGAGTGGTGTCGGTAAGAGCTTGGCTCATGGCCAGAGAGAACTGTGGGTACAGAGATTCTCTGGTGGACTTTTATTTTGGTGAATTTGTGCAGAAATACAATTTCACCCCATGAAATGCGAGATGGAGATTAACTGTTAATGGATTTGCAGGGAAAGTTGATTCACGAGACGCGTAGTGACGGTGCGTGTGGAATTGGCAGTTTCAGGGCTTTCTTGTAAATATGCAGCAAAGAGAACTGCGAGGCTAGTTTTTCCATATATTTTCTCGTTATCTTGTATGAAAAGTAAGCTTTCTTTTTACAGTATAGTGGCTCAGAATATTCTTTTATTTTTAAAAAAGTCGATTGAGAAGCTATAGTGAACATAACACGTAAAATATTCAATGTATATCGTAGCTTAGAGGCAAAGGGGAGAAAAACAAAACCTGTTGAATGTAAAAACCTACAAAAATACTTTTTTTTTTTTTTTTTTTTTTTTTGCTGGCTAGTTTTTACTGCCTGTAGCGCGTCCTGATTTTTCTATCCAAATCTTTTAACCCTCCCACGTCTGTCGCCACACTAATTCATATCAAATAACGCAACCATGCAGTATTGCTTTATTACCTTTTACTTTGTGCAATGAGATGCTTTTATAATGGTGACGTCTGGGCGGCACGCTTGCACTGTTCTTCTTTTGTCTCTCTCCCGCCAAAATCTCCGAAACTCGTGCGGTGACTGTGGATGTTACGTTGTTGTCAGGCAGGATAACGTTTCGACCTTTGAGAATGTCCACCGTGTGGGAATCTTTGTCCTGCGCTGCACATTCCAACCGACAGCACGCTTGTTTTAAATAATTTTTGCATCTTCCACTTGTTTCCTAACCAACATATCCTTCCCTTCTCCTCTTCCCCTCGTTACCTGTCCTACCCAGCTTTACTGGGGTCCCATCCAAGCCTTTAACCCAGTATATTAAGCTAAACTAAACCCTTGAAATGTGCATTAAAAACAAAAAAAAGCCTCTTTATTTCCACGTTTTTTAATTTTGTGTTCTTCTTTCTTGAATGTTTTGTCATTTTGTGTGCAAACCAGCAGCAGCAAAGCCAATAGATCTCCTTCCAAATCAAATGTAATGCATTGAAACGGCAGCTCCACTCAGTTCTCTGCTTCGTCTACTGTGCTCTTTACTGTTCGCCCCGGCTTTTAACCCGCTGTTTTTTTTTCTCCTGTTTTTACTGAGCCTAAAACTGGCTGGTGTGAAAACAGACTCCTGCTTGTTTTCTCATTGATTGATTGTCTGTCTGGTTGAATTTGAGGTTTTGCATGTCTAGCATCGCTTTTTTTTTTTTTTTTTATTTTTTTTTTTGTTTTTGTTTTCTGTTAGGAGATGCAACACTGAAGGGTTTTGTGTTCGATTTCCCCTTTCAGTAACTGATGACCCAAGGCTGATGCTTGTCTTTCCTCTAAATATGAAAAGAAAAAGCTCATTGCAGCCTGACAAACACACACATTTTGTCTTTTTGTGGGTAAACGTGACGTCGGTCTCGGGTCTTCACTGGAGGGCAAGATTTCTCCCGTGTGTGTGTGTGTGTGTGTGTGTGTGTGTGTGTGGGGGCTCGGCCTCAGGTCTTCATCAGCAGTCCTATACACACACACACACACACACGCACTGAGGAAGCACTTTCCGAGGAGTGGTGCACTCGAGGAGTATTTGTGTGAATGTCAAAAGCCTTTGAAAAGATGGATGACCATGTGTGATGCTGATGATGTGATCTATGTGATGTAATGTGACGGAAAGAAAATAAACCTGAATTTAAGAAGTCTGTTGTCGGAGTCGGTTAATTCTTTTGTGGGACGTAACGGTGAATGCAGGATGTTCATACTCAAGTCAGGGTTATATCCTCTGTCTCTCTTTGACTTGTCCACTCTGCCCCCTAGTGGACAGCAGTCATTAAAACACCAGTCCAAAGGAAGAAGAGAAAACAAAAGACACAGCACACATGTGTTTCACTTCTTTACAGCAGCAATTTCAAAATTTATTGAGACTGATTGGTTTTTGCAAATAAAAGTCAAGCTAATTCTTCCACTAAACATGAAGTTAGAAAGAGGCTTGGACGGCCGCTGGGCCAGCCCCAACATCGAAAACAGGAGGCTCATGGTTGGCTGTAAAAATGTTTTGTGATCAGTACTATCAACCGAACAAAAAAAATAAAAAATAAAAAATCTGCACAAGAGCACTTAAATCTGCCCGGAAACAAAACGGGTGTAAAAACGGGACAGTTCATTATTTCTTTTTTTTTTTTTTTTTTTTTTTTTTTTTTTTTTTTTTTTTTTTTTTTGATTAACACTTTTTTGTTACAAACACAGGTTTATGATAATCAATATAAAGTCAGTATCATATTGAACAATATTCCCAATGAAAATAAACAAACCTCAAGCTTCAAGTGTGACCTTTTACAAATCAAAGACCCTCTGAAACTTGAGAGAAAATAAATAATATATAATAGTAATATAAATTCATATATATGAAGGTATACACACATCACTCTTAGAAGAACAAAATCTAAAGTAAAAAGCGCCAAATTTTGAACTATAGTATAATATAGATATACCCATATCTATGGCTTCATGATTTGCACGTGTGAATCAAGCTATACAGGCTAAACGAGGATTGCAATTTGTACACGTCTAAGAATACCCATATTCATCTGCAAGAGAGCAAACAGTTCCAGTTTTGCATCGTGTGGAATGAGACGGTTGTGTGCAGATGCCGAAGACGTTTCGCTTTGGTATGACAAAATGAGCACAGGCATGCAGTTAAGACCACAGAATCAGGGCACGAAAGGTCATCGACACACGGTGGGAAGGAGAATCTAGTCGCCCATCATGATTTGTCTCTTTGAAAGATTTATCCCCCGAAAAACTCCTTTTTTTGTTGCAGCTCTTCACCGATCATCTTCGTAATCTCTATCCGTCCGACACAAACGTGCAGGAAACACACACGCACGCGCTAGCACGCGGGGTGAAATGTCATTGAGGCACATATTTGAGGGGTTGATGGCGGACATTTTTTTTTTCCTGAAGTACAACCCAGTATGAGGAAGAAGACGTACAGTACGGGTCGCGAGAAGAAGAGCGCGGGGGAGGGGGGGAGTCACGCATACATCCAGATGTCTCTCAGTGGCCACAACAGCACCACAGGACAGAGATTTATCACCGATCACGGGCTCCTTCCACACCCACCATTGACATTCATTAAAAAATTCGTTCTTTTTTTTTCTTCTTACTACCCAAATTTTTTTGATAAATGGGTCGAACGAAAACACAATAAATAAAAACAGCTCAAATAAAGAACAGTTGCCAGGCGTGAAGAAAAGCATCACAAAACAAATTCTTAGTGGAGGTTAATGGGAAGTGCAGTCCATGGCAACAAAAGGTTTCCCAGAGTAACTACTGCAGCGCTCACTTTCCCTTTATTTATTTTATTTTATTATTTTTATGAGATTCAAGCCAGTGAAACACTGGCAGACAGAAACACAGAATGTAGACTCAACGCCGTCTGACAGGAGCGTTTGTTTTTGTGTCTACGTGCTGCATTTCTACGTGATTGTGTGTCGTGCGTGAGGAGTGAGACAGTAGAAACTAAAATCCAATCAGCTTGAGTTTTAAGATGCGATCTTCAAAAGCTAGCCGGTCCTTTCACACAGCCCTTCTTCATGTTCACAATAATATACTATTACATGTGCACTTTTTTTTTTTTTTTTTTTTTTTTTTCAAACTGTGACAAATAGTGACAGGTTTAAAAAAAATAAAATAAAAAACAACCCGACAACAAAACCACGACAATAAAATCCCTCAAAATAAAGCACCTGCACACAGACTGTGAAACGAAAGCACTTCATGTATACAAGGTACTAGATTGTTTTTGGTTCGATATTAATCAATTAGTGTACATTAGTGATGCAAAAAGCGTGTGCTGAATATACGTTTTAATCAATATCTAACAGAGAAGTTTGACAGTGAAGTTGTCCCCCGCCCCCCCTTTTCGGTAAAAAAAGCAAGTACGACAAAAAAAGCGTAAACTGGCACGATAAAGGTTGATAAAAGCCTTATGGCTTGCTGTCCACAACAAGGCAAAGTATAAAAGCTCTTTTTTTCTTATACAAGATATAAAATATCAAAAAAAGAACGCACAATAAAGCTTAGCATCCAGCACTTAATAATAATAATAATAATTAATAATAGTAACATCAACAACAGTAATCATTGTTCTCATAATCATAATAATAAGACATGTCATCTGCCTCACTTGAATTGTCAATAACATCGCCGAAAACATGGAAATAATCAGAAGAAATCAATATAGACTCTTTTTTTTTGGACACTCAAACATTCTTGCATACAAACAACCACACACACACACACACACACACACACACTCAGATAGAGAGAGAGAGAGAGAGAGAGAGGAGGGAATGACTTCTCCAAAATAAAATCAGGAAATCCACACAAAGAGGGTTTTCAATAAATAGCAAAACAAATTAATATCACACTCTTTACGAATATCAAACTCGGAAATTTCAAGCACAATTTAGATCCTCTTTTTTAAAACTCATACCGCCAAAAAAAAAAAGTTCAAACCATGGAAAAGAGGCTGCATATTCTGTACGGAGAAACTGGAATTACACGACAAACAAAAAAACAAAGGCAGCTCCTCCTTCGGTGTCTTATCGTCACAACCGCCACTGTGAGAGGAAGTGAACCCGGAGACGGCGAGAGAGACAGAAAGAGTTAAAAGTGTAGGTCACGAGGATCCGTTGTCGACTCTCCAAACAAGGAAGCTAGAAACTAAAGTCTCCGACATACACTCTCTCTGTCTCCCACACACTCCCCTCCCTCTTTTTAAAATACTAAAAATCGTATGTACATCCGTCAAAATCTCCGGTATTCATTTTGGAATGGATTGATAGAAACCGCATGGGGGGGGGGGACTTAAGTTAAGAAAAGATTAACGACCCCACCGAAAAAAAAACAAGAAAAGAAAAAAGGCATCGGCTCTATAAACAGCAAATCTGCACAAAGATTCAGTGATTTCTATATATCGTGATAACAGTCAAGAGGACATAGGAGTACATCCTTAAAGGTAGGTGCGGTCACCGAGTTGTTTTTAGGTACGTAAAGAGATCGGATCAAAAAATGTAAACCACGGGTTCAGGGCTTTGATAGGAGTCAGTTGTCATTAAAGTGCAAGTCTGTGGCAGTAGGACTCTGCGTCGACAAGGTGCCATCGGGCTGCCCGCTCCTCCGGCACGCGGCGCTTTGCAATAGATTCAGACTCCCCCCTTTTTCAGTTGAAGAGAGAGAGAGAGAGAGAGAGAGAGAGAGAGAGACACTTTACAGCCGAGGTGGAACCAAGACCCCCCCCCCCCCCCCTGGCTTTTCCCCCTACACTGTCAGTGATCCTTGGTTTCCATGGTGATTGTGATGGCAAACACAGAAAGTTGCAGTCTAGCGTTTGGCCATGTCCTTGGCAGCGTCCTCGTTGATTCCTGTTGTGACAGAGTAGAAAACGACAGGACTCTGGCCTGAACCCTCAAGAAAAAAGAAAAGAAAAACACACAAAACTAAAAACACTGCATCAGAAGTGAGAGGAGGTAAGCAGAAAAAAGCCTCGCACTCCAGCCATCTCCTGACCACTCTTCTTCTTCTTCTTCTACCGTGGCGGTCAAGGTTGAGAGTAACCGAAGTGTGTGTGTGTGTGGGTGTGTGTTTGTGTGTGTGCGTGTTTGAGATCATTGTCGCGCAATCACCCTACAGCGTTTTCCGTTCAAAGGAAAGGCCGGCCCGCGGTGGGACGAATGGGTAAAGAGAGCCGAGGGATCCGCCCCGAGAGATCGCAAGAGATCTTCAGAGATTTGGTTCGACGAGCCGCTGACGGAGGAGCAGGGCAGATTCTAGGAGATCCAGGCGAAGTCCCTCTCGCTCCCGTTCTGCTGCTCCCCCTCCTGCGCCGAGGAGTCGCTCTCCTCCTTCTCATTGTCCTGCGCCGAGGCGGCCATCCCCGAGTCCTTCCACTTCCCCCCTTCCTCCTCCCCTTCTCCCATCATCTCGCCGTCCGCCTCCACCATCATCTCCTCCTCGCCGTCGCCGTCGCACTCCGCCTGGTCGTCGTGGAAGCGGTCGCCCGGGTACAGCTCCTCCTCCGGGGAGATGTCCCCGCCCACCTCCCCGTTGTGGTCCAGCAGCGCCGCCATGCCGCGGCCGGAGCAGTCGGCACAGACGCCGTGACGCCGCGAGCCGTGTTTGATTCCGACGCTGGCCGCCGACATGAAGACCCGGCTGCACACTTTACACACGTACTTCTTGTCTTTGCTGTGGACCTGTTGGACAGAAACACATCGTTTACATTTTTTTTACACTTCATGGGATTTACTGCCCCCTACTGGTGATCGCACATCTGTTCAGTTTCCTGTATCAGTGTCACATGGGTTTCACCTTTGCTCCGCCCCTTTAAGAAACTAGTGGCAGAGTCTATTGACTCCAATGAGAGAAGTGAACGTGAACCATAGACTGTATATAAGAAGTGGTGATGTCACCCATTGGTTTGTGGCCTGCCAGTTTCGAAGACTTGAATTCTGTATTTTGACTGTCGCCATCTTGGATTTTGGCCTTCTGCCATCTCTTTTTTGCAAAGAGAGTGAAAGTTATAGTACTTTGACAGGAGAAGCCCATGTTTTTTAATGAATTTGTTTGCATTTTAAAATAATTGTATCACTGGAATGCACTAAATGGATTTAGTTTTGACAGATAATATCCCTGTATGCACTTAAAACAAGAAAAAAAGCAACCCAATTAGTTTTTAGCATTTTAAAAGACTTATCTTATTTTCTTCTTTGTACATTTACTATTGCTCTTTAATAATAAAGCAAAAGTACTTCTTATCCAATAACTCGATTGATCAATAGAATAATCGGTAGAGTACTTTATTCGAGACCTTTCTCTGCAACACAAACTTTTGCGATACACAAACTAACGTTGACGAACGGCGTAACAAATTCGGTGAATGTGGCCTTTAGCTGCGTAAATATCTAATGTTAGCAAAACGAAATAGAAATACATGATGTAAAAATAACCCAATCTGCTTTCGTCTATCCACACGACGTTCCACAACATTGCCAAACAAGGTGGGGGAGGGGATGACCACGCCCACTTTGGAGACAGGAAGTGTGTATACAATTCAAAACCATTGTTGTAGAGCACCTTTGGCTGCACTCACCAGTGTGTGCCGCTTCATGTGCTCCCTCCTGGTGAACTTCTTGCCACAGATTTCACAGGGGTAGGGCCTCTCGCCGGTGTGGGAGCGCATGTGCCTCTTTAGGATACACTGGTGCATAGCGGAGAAGCTGCAGTAGGGGCACTTGAACTTTTTACGGATCACTGTGAAGTCGTTCACTGTAGGGACAGAAGGAAGAAAAAAAAAGTGTGTTGAATGAAGCTCTTTTAAATAAACCGAGACGTCACTTTTCAGTTATTACATTTAATTAGCGGCGTGGTCTAGAAAATGTACCATCAATTCCCATGGCCACCCCGATCCCCAGTCAAAGCTACAGTTGCCCTGGCAACAGCTCTTCCTCCATACTAAAGCAATAAAGGCAAAGAGACACTATAAACACAACACACAACAGTCAGTCTGCCCTGCTCTAGAGGGTCTCTGCTGTGGAAAGCAAAACACAGACAGAGAGACAAACACAGACAATGACAAGAAGGCTGAGGGAAATAAAATCACACAGAAACACACACAAAGGGAGGCTTCAGCAAAGACATTAAAAATGAAAACTAATGTTAATATCACGTCCCAATCTTGGGTAGAATGTCTCGTAAGCCAATTATCTCTAGACTTAAATGGTAGTTAAGCCAGTACATCCAGTACAAGTACATCCAAGTAAACTGTGTGTGTGTGTGTGTGTGCATCCATCTTTGTGAGGACATCTATTGATGCAATCCCTCACCCCTAACCCTCACCTAACCTTAAAACCAAGTCTTCACTCTCAAACAGACCGTTGAAGATGTGAGGACCAGCCAAAATGTCCTCCCTCTGTTGGACATAACATTGACTTCCATTCATTTCCTGGAGATTTACACTACCCACTAGCTGCTTCTCGCCAAATCTTAACTCTTTACCCTAACCTTGACCATCATATCTAAATCCTCAACACTAACCTAAACCTGATTCTAACCTGAACCTTAAAACCAGGTCTGAACCCTCAAACAGGCCTTTGAAGAAGTGAGGCCCAGCCAAAATGTCCTCACTTTCCAAAATGTCCTCACTCTGTTGTCAAAAATGTGTTTTAGGTCCTCACTATGTAGCAAATACAAGACTATACGCACGGTCACATTTCCATCACATTGACTTCCATTAATTTCCTGGTGGCTAACCTTAACCTAAACTTTAAGCTCATATTAACTTTAAACCAAATCTTTACCCTAAAATGTAATGCTTTACGTTACGGGGACGTGCAGTTTGTCCCCAAAAGAAAGACAAGTCCCCACAATGTCAGTAATACACGCTCAGTAATCTGTGTGTGTGGGTGTGTGTGTGTGTGTGAAACTTTACAGTGTATGACTGTGAGAGATCCGGGCTGGATTTACGAGTACACAAGCCCAACACGACGGCTGCAGATAGAGGAGGGGGTCAAACACACGGCTCGGGGTTATAAGCTTTGAAGTGATACAACATAATTACCTCCATCTGCAAATCGACCTCTGCTCTGATTAAACACTCGACAGCACAAAAAAACATGCAAACACACATCAACTGCACATTTAAGAGTCACATTTTTTTTTTTTTAGAGAGCGGCAAGTTAAAATGCAAAGGAAGGAAATAATGTGAATGATGTGCAAGACGCAGATACAAGATTAAAAAAAAAAACTACGGAGAAGTTTTTCCATCACAGTTTAATTACAGCATAAAAACTACAAGCAAGTATAGAAAAGTACATATCTGTATACAGTACATGGGTTTTTGTTTTTTTACGAGGATAAAATAAAATAATCTAGACTTAAATAAACACAAATTCCAACAAAACAAAACAAAAGAAGAAACGCCACATAACAGCCGTACTGTATTTACAGCCCTGTCTTCTGCGGACGTCTCTGAACCTGTTTCAGCTGCATGGCTTGCACAGAGTGGATTACCTGAGAGATGGGATTTTGGCATTTGGGAGTTCCCCTTCGTGTACGCATATACAGAAGGAGTACATTCCCAATAGACACCCGGTTCTGCTTTTACACGAGCACATAGAAATTACAGATCTTTGTGTCGTAGCGACCGTGGAATGTTAAAGGGATTCTTCCCTTATGGGTATAATACTCACAGTATGGGTGTATGCACGGTAAACCTGTTTAACTGGGCTGTATCAGGAATATATATTGGTTTATAGTTGCAGGTCTGCTGTAAACTCCACATTTTGGCAGAACTTGGTGTGAATTTTTACATTTAGCGACGATTTTGACGCCAGCGTTCCCGCTGACTGCAATATCCTGCAGCTCTGCAAAAAACACCTCCACCTAACTGTCTTCACCATCTCCCTCATTCCTCTCCTATGGGTTGTTTTTTCCCCCCACACTTGTCTCACAACCACACCATTATCTCTCTGCGGCGGTGACGTCGCAAAGCTCATCTGGTTTAAGGGGCATCTGCCCCCTCGGTCCCCACCTCCTCTTCAGATGAAGAGGTCAGGGGGTTAAGAAGGGCCGGAGCCGTGAAGGACCAATTACTGTCCAGCTCCAGCCACTTGAAGGCTCGCAGATCTGTGACGGAGGAGATGGACAGAGAGAGAGAAAAATGACACCACCCAACCCCCAATCTGAGCTGCCTCTGGTCTGTTGTTTTAGATGGCTTTGTCTCGGTCGGCACATCCCCTCCATCTGCACTGATCTGACAGCACTGGCTGAGGGTGATAGTCAGTTACTTTGTTTTGCTTTGAGATTCAGTATAAAGAAATACTTTAAATATATATAATACATATAATGTAATTTATTTTATTTCCAAATGGATATATTTGTTCATTTATTTTATTTATAGTTATAATTTTATATATAATATATATAATTTATTCTTTGAGTTTCAATTTAGACAGTTATTTAAACAGTACTAATAAATTATACATATTATTTGCTATTATTTTTATTTTTTAATTTACAATATACTTTTATAATTTCGTATATTATGTATAATTCATTTAATTTATTCTTTGAGTTTCAGTTGAAAGACAAGTAACCACAGTTATTGCAACAAAAATAATGTTATATATGTATTATTTTTTAGTATTATTAAATAATTTTTTAAATGTATTTATTCATTCAATTACTTTTAATTTATTTATGATTGTGAATATTATTTTATTCTTTAAACTGTAACGTAAAACAAAGTAACTCTGAAATCAGATATATAAATATATATATGTAAGAAAATGTATATATATATATATATATATATATATATATATATATTTGTATATATTTCATTGTGTTGTGCTATTTATTTTTAATTTCTGTTGAGGTGAACTACCACTGTTGACAGAAATAATCTGATTCGGGTGATTTTTATTCTGCTCTCTTGCTGCAGTTCTACAAAGGGCCTGCAGGTGGTGTGGTTGTGTGGGCTGTGAGTCTCAGTGGAACCTGAGTGTCTTTGTGCCCTTAATGCAGGGGTGGTCACAAAGATAAAGATCTCTCTGCCTAAAAAGGAGAGAAGAGTTTAGTCAGACTGGTGGCTGGCGACAGAGAGCTAGACAAGTGGTTTGGGTTGGCGAGGCGGACAGATACACCCCCCACTCCCCACCCCCACCGTCTCCACTCGGCACCGCAACGGAAAGTTATTCACCTGTTTTTATGGGTAACTTACATATAACTTCTTTTTAAAAAACTTTTTTTCAAAAGATCAGCTTTGCATAGCAGTTGTGCATTGTTGACATTTAAGCTGTCAAAAAATATATATATTTAACAAGTTGTAAAAAAAAAAGAAAAGAGGAGTCCCTAAGTATTTTTTGATCACGTCGACAGATATTTTATATAATTTTAAGGGAATTCTTCCCTTCTCAGTGCAATGACGCCGCGGATCTTCTGTTATTTTTTGGCATGAACGTACAGCACGTGATGCTACGCTGCTAACTGATATGGGTTTTGTGTACATAGGCCTGTCTCAATTTTCCACATTGATGCCGAGATCATGATCGTCAACCTTCATCTCCTGAGATAGCCGCCACAGCGAATCGATAACCCCGCCCTGAGACATCTCCATCCCAGCGCCGCCTCCCAGCAGAGCTACTGGCAGCGGCCCCAGCTGGCAGCACACTTTGACGTGCGTCGCCAGGTTCTTTTGGGTGCTAAAAGCCTTGCCGCAGGCGGGGCAGGTGTACCCTCGCTCCCTGGAGTGCACGGAGGACAGGTGCCTGTGCAGGTCCGTGCGGTCCCTGAAGTGCTTCAGACAGTACGCGCACTGCATCAGCTTTTTCTTGTAGTGGATGGTCTTCTCGTGGCGGTCGGCGTTGGACTTGAGGGTGAAGCTGGCGGGGCACTGGGAGCAGAGGTAGCGCGCCGGCGGCAGCTCCGGCTCGGCCGCCGTGGGGCGGTAGAGGGACTGGTGGTAGTGGAGGGATTGCGGCTGGTGACGGGGCCGCTCGGGTTGACCGTGGGGGCCCTGGGCGCTCGGCCAGTCCAGCGACAGGGCCATCAGAGACAGGGTGTGGCGGTACTCGTGCTCCCTGAGGTGCTCCAGGCTGCTGAACAGCCGCTTGCACAGGGAGCAGGCGAACCCACGCGAGGGCCAGACGCCGGGCTCTGGCAGGACTCTGGTCCCCGACCCGGCCTCTTCGCCCCGCGCCACCAACCCTTCGGCCCCTCTGCCAACCACGAGCACTGACGCAGGCACCGTCGAGCCGCCACTAAAGCTCCCGTTGCCCATCTGATCCGTCTCGACGGGAGACTGATCGACTCCCAAAGCTGAGACAGAGACAAGAAAAGTGAGTGAAATAGATGGAAAAAGCCACAAACTAAAGATCTTATTTGAAGACATCCAGACGCTTCAGTTGTAAAGCCGTACCTGTGCGGTATTCTTTCACGTCTTCTTTGCTTTTCACACCCTGCAAGCACAAAACATCCCGTTATGACAACACACGCACATCTATACGGTGTGTATGGATTGTTGTCTGGGCATGCAGGAGGCAGGCAGGTAAGACAAGCTGTGAAGACAACCCCCCCCCCCCCCCACACACACACACACACACACACATGAGACATGAAAACAGAAAAGTTAAAGGAAACAAAAAAAAAAACACGCAGACAGATCAGAATGATTTAAAGGCAAATTGTTAGAAATTAGCAAGCAGACACAGAAAAAAGATGCTGACAGTTTCCTGGATGCTCGAGCCGTCCTACGAGACGCTTAGGTTGATCTACGGTGTTAATAATATTATCTGCCTGATGCAGCAAGGTGCAGCTCTCTTTTCTCTCATCTACATCCCATCTCAACTACTCCATCTACTCCACGCTCCTTCACCACCCCCCATCCATCTCCTCCTCCTCCTCCTCCTCCTCCTCATCCTCTCTAAGAGAACAGAACACCATGCACTGGGCAAACAGATGGCTTGTCCGCAGAGATAGGGAGGCTTGTTGGGAGGCAGGTCCTCTGAAATCAAATGCTGCTCCTAAAACGCTCACACACACACGCACACACGCACGCACGCACACACACACACATACATACACACACACACACACACACACACTCTCGACTGGCACAAAACTCACATCCACACATGCTCATACTGCCATGCTCACACACACACGCCCCCACAAACACACACAAACACACACAGAACAAACAATTTCCTGGGCTGCGAGAGCAAACCTCTCATTGTCTACTTGTATTGATTCTACTCTGCTCTCATCTCACTACCTTGACGTCGTTTATCTGCCATCTCGGAGACGCACGCTGCCATTGTGACCAGATGTGTTGTCCCCCTAATGCGACCGCTGCCACAAACTACGTTAGCGCTAATGCTGAGCAAAAAGACTCTTTGGGCTTTTTTTGAAGGTGAATTCGGGTCTGGCTATATTAAAAACAAAAAAAGAGAAGATGATATGAAAGAAAGAAAAAAAGGGTGACGGATTGGAAATCTGAAAGGAAGAGAAAAAGCAAACAAAGCATGTAAAGAAAGACGAACAATAAGGAAAACAGAGCAGGAAATGTGCCAGATTCCACACAGAGAGGAGGGGGGGTGGGGGGGTGGGGTTTGAGCGACGACGTGTAAAAAAAGACCCACGTCACCGGTCACTTTTTACTCTCCGTAGCCTCAAACCCCCCCCCCCCCCCCCCCCCC
>NW_022280035.1:850522-858623 GCF_004355925.1 Anarrhichthys ocellatus | reverse complement strand
CCCCCCCCCCCCCCCCCCCCCCCCCCGTAGTGTGTTTGCAATGTTTGCAGAGGCTGCCCCCCCGCCCCCCATCTCCTCCCACTTTCAAAACTTTTATCTGACTGGAGGAGCAGCACCCGGAGAGCAGCCTCTGACCTAGAGCTGAGCCAGGCTCTGTGTGCGCTTACCTCAGGCAAGGTGGAGGCCTCCGGGCCCTCGGGGGCCTCTTCCACGTCCATGTCCGACCCTTCTGAGCGCAGCCGGGTCGTCCCAGCCCGCAGACCGGGGGCCTCGGGGGGCCGAGGCTCAGAGGGGTGCAGTGGCGTGGGCGGAGCGGGCGGGTAGTGTGCTGATGATGATGGTGGCGGTGGTGGTGGTGATTGTGGAAGTTGAGGAGGAAGAAGAGGAAGAAGAAGAGGAGGAGGAGGAGGAGAGGAACCAGCCCCTTGTTTGTTATGAATAGTGGCCCCCGTGGCCCCCGTGGCCCCTGGCCGGAGCGTGCTGCAGCAGTTGTTGGAGCGGAGCCCTGAGGAGCAGAGGAAACGAGTCTCACCCACCCACTCACGTACAACTGCAACTCTGCTAGCAGCTGGCCACCAGAACACAACGGGAGAGAGTGGGCAGTGGGGGGTGTGGGGGGGGGGGGGGGCTCCCCGGGGGCGCATGGCTGGGCTATCAAACACTACGAAGAGGGGGAGGAAGAAGAAAAAATAAAAAAACTCTGAAGTTTCACTTTCCACCAGCCGAGGGGAAAGGGTTAGGGCTTCTCTTCTCTCTCAGCTTTCGCTCGTTCGCTCCTCTGCTCTCCTCCTCCTTCCACCCACATGCGTGCGCTGAGGATGGCAGCATGTGTGTGTGTGTGTGTGTGTGTGTGTGTGTGTGTTTTGTGAGGGCGTGTGCATGTGTAAAATGCATAATATAAGGAGAGAGGGCTTGAGGATCTTCTGTAGCGTGGAGGGAGATTGTTTTGGAGAGGAGCCATCTTGCAGCTCAAGTGAAGACTTTGTGCACAGACAGGGTAAAGGACGACCGTATCGACCATGTAAGATGTTCACCGGCAACCAGTTGAGGCTCGCTGGATGAGGAATTTCAAATTTTCTTACAGAGCCTTTAGCTCCTCATAACTATTCACACAGAAGCTGTTTCTTCTTGTTTGTGTTCTGCTGCATTACTATCACTGAGAGTGCATCTCTTTTTCTTATAGCACATATGAAATGTAGTTATTCTGGGTTGTGTATGCGAGTATGTGCGAGGGGGGTGGGGGTGGGGTGAGGTGGGTGACAGGGGGGAATGTCTCCAGAGTTATGCGGTGGGTTTTGGCCATTCATCGCCCTCCTCTGCACACCGGACAGAATCACACAACCATGAGGCTTGACCGTGGACGGATTCCTGGAATGTTAAACTACCGCGCCCGACACTCCCCACTCCCACTTACTGAGAACACACACAAATGCTTGACTCCCCATCTCCACTTCCCTACCTCCCTCTCCCTTCCTCCCTCCCCCCCCCTCCGGGCAGCGACGGGAGAAACAGCATTAAGAGGGAGGCAGAGTAACGAGATGAGCTGCAGGTGAGAAGGAACAGCTTATTAACAACTTCTTAAGAAAAACGAATAACTACGTCGACTCGGTTCAATTCCAACGTAAAGAATTCCTCTATTGTCTTTTTTTATGCAACCTCGTCTCACTGAGTTTAATATTGCAGTCGTGTCTGGCATGCTGCTAAGAAATACAAATAACAGCAGGTTGACTCACTGCACAGCAGCACGAGTAAAAGAGATAGAGAGGTGAAAATCACACGAATGTGGAGTAACTGGATTACTTAAACACGGAGCGACAAACTAAAAAACACAACCTGCATCCCAATCGGAGCGGGGTCAGCGCCTATTAGGACTGGTTCGGCTTTAGGGAGGCAATTACTGTAAGCTGACTGATCGCTTTCCAATAGCTAATCAACTGAAACTCGCTAAGTCCGTTAGGAGAAGTTTAATGCTTAATGACGCATTGTTGGCAATAACCTCTGGACAGTTTCACTTATTTCAGTTATTGTTTTCATTGGATTCACCAATCCAATGCTGCAGCTGCCCCGACAGTAGTACGCACTAATGCATGCAGATTGCATTCAACTGGACATACCACTTCATCATTGCACCTTCACCTTTGACCTCCCCTTGCTTATCCGCTGTGCAAAGGATTGTGGGTCAGAATAGCCAGAAAAGCTTGCTGGCTACAGCAAAATCTCACCGCATGCAGTAGGACATCCTGGTATTTTTGGCTCCCTGTACACTGTATACGCTGTATGTTTCTACTATACTTCGTATCGTGTGGGTGTTGTAACACAGAGAGAATCTCACCACCGGATTGAAAGACATTACTCTTGCATAGATGTCTACGTTTACATGTGCTGTTCTTCCTTTCCTCTTGCTTTTACAAAAAAAAAGAAGAAAAGGAAAAGTAAGGGAATGGTTTTGCTAAGTAGGATCCAAATTTTCAATCTGAAAGTTCATGAATCATGAATAAAATAATCCTAAAAGGACCTCCAGAGAGCCGCGATGGAGCCACTACGGGAGCTGCTGTACGGAGTCAATTTTCCAAAGTAGATGTGAAGTGACAGAGAGCAGGCGGGCCGAGAGGGAGAAGTTCAATAACGCCAGTATGATCCCTGTAGTTAATTGGATGTTCTTTGCGGCCCGGTACGCGGTGGCGGAGTGGACAGGTGCGCAGGGGGAGTGTCCGGCACAATCCATTGTCTGGCATTGATTGTCTGACGCACTGAAGGGGTATCGGGGCCAAATCCCAATGAGCCTAATTGGATTCAGGAGGCTGATTGACATGCAGAATGGTCCCACTATCTGTTGGCATTCCTCACGCGAAGGGAGGGAACGTAGACGGTGACCCGTCCAGAGGACGGCGACGAGAGGAGAGAAGAAGAGGGAGACAGAAGCTCTGTGTCGAAGGCCTTCTGCTGATATCCACTCTTGAATTGGGCCAGGTGACCTTGCTCTACCTCTTCTCTGCCTAGATCAATACTTTCCCAGGATTTTTTAACACCAACACACTTTGATGCTCCACGGCCGAAGTAAAAGGGGGGAAAAAGAGAGACGGGAGGGAGAGGAGTAAGGAGGAACTGCAGGAGAGGAGGGGAGGGAGAGTGTGAGGGATGAGTGTTAAGGAGGGGTGAAGGAGAAATGGATGGAGGGAGGGATGGCGCGAGGGGGAGTACAGGAGGGGGGAGGAGGAGGGAAAAAAAAGGACAGGAAGGATGTTAAGCAGGGGTGAAGGAGAACAGGAGGAGGAGGGGGAGGAGGGAGGGAGGGAGCGGCGATCTGTCAAACCAGGCAGACTCATCCTCCGCCCAGTAATCTGAGGTACAGTGTTTGTTTATTTTCTGTCCTCATTTAGACCCGGGGAGGGAGGGGGGAGGTCGCTGGCCATCTTTCCCAACTCCCTATTGTGCAGTGAATTCAAAATAGGGCTCGGCTAACCGAGAAAACCTCCCTGAGGTTTCTTTGGTGACAACTAAAACACGGCTATAAAACTTATTTGACGTGTGTTTTTTTCACTGACAAAATTATTAACATTCTCCGAATTCTCCAAATCTCCTATTCATATATTAAAAGTGTGATTAAAAAAGAAGCCTCTTCTGTCCTGTGGAGCGCGGGGAGGCCGTCGATCTGCATCCTGAATCTTCAGAAACATCTCGATCCCACACACTTAACGCTCAGCACACAAAAAAGGGGGCGATGCCATGTGATGCGAGCGCGTGTGTCGGCTCATCCAGTCTCGGGAGGGGGGGGTTATTTTATAGGTGAGTGGGGCTCAACTCAAAAGGCGTGATTCGGCTTGGAGTTGTACCCTTCCTTTGCTTTTTCTTCTGCTCACAAAGAAGGGCAGAACTCGGGACAAAAGATCCAATTACCAGCCAGTAAAAGCAAAGAGACACACACACACACACACACAAATGTGCCCACGCGGACTCAAGCAAATATACGCTCACACACACTCACACACACCCACACAATGTATAACACCCTCACTGGAGGAAAGGACGGAAAAAGAATCTCTCTTAACGTGGACAAATTACCACAAATAAGGACGTTTATTAATCTAATATTAATGCGGTTTAGAAAATGGTTTATTCTAAAGTAAGTTGGGTCTTTGTGAGGAAGATCTTAGTTGATGTACATGGACATTCAAAAAAGAGAGGAAGGTTGTTGAAGGCTTAACACACACACAAGCTATTCACATTATAGTCTGAACACTCAAAATATCTCAAAACATAGAAGTTGAATTTCATGGTTGTGATCTATTTCATCTCACTTGGCTTTTTTTGTTTCACCTCTTAGTTTTAATTCAATCTCAAGAAAACACCCCTTATTTTGCAGGTGCTTCTAGCAGGATGTAAATGTTTGTAAAGCGATTCGATTAATCGTTTTTTTGTTTTTTTGTTGGTGCTGAAACATCGTAGACATCCGAGCAGTTCTGCTGAGTTATTCTGCTGCTGTGAAACACAGCTGCGTACCCACTGATACGCACAAAGAAAAAACTGTCACATTAAAAAACCAAACAAATTTTTCTCATGATCCCAGCAAAATGTTCTTTCTTTCTCTCTCTCTCTCTCTCTCTCTCTCTCTCTCGCTGAGTCACCGCTGACGAGTCATCACTGACACACAAACTCACAAATTATCCAAAGACAGTCGGAAAATACTCTGCAGAGGAAGAGGACACTCGCGTCAAAAAGCCTGTGTGTGTGTTTATGTCTCACAGGTGACCACATGAGCAGGTACTCACCAGTTATAATGATGTGTGTGTGTGTGTGTGTGTGTGTATGAGGACCGGCGAGTGTTACAGTGTAAACAGGGACTTACAGGACAGGGAGTGAGCCCCTTTAGGCAGGTACTCGAACAGCAAGGGGTTATCGTCTCCCATCATCTCGGCCCGCAGAGACAGCAGGCTGTTCTTGCTCATCAGCGCCGCCTTCAGATTGGCCACGGACGAGATCGTCCCGCGCACGACTCCTCCCCCGGCTTCGTCCGATTCGCCGGGGCCCAGGTAGCTGGGCTCGGCGGCGAGGGCTTCCTCCTGTTTGAGGAAGAAGTCGAGTCGCTCGCCACGGCTGTCTGAGCTGTTGGGTTCGGTCACGTCTGCCCCTTAAAAAAAAAAGAGAAAGAGATGACAGGAGATCGGTGAGGCTCTTCTGTTCTCCTGCAGCCAGCGTTTAAGAAAATACACAGCACAAACTAAAGCATTCAAGTAGGTGGAGAGGGACGGCGCCTCCAAACATTTCACACAGCATTGTTTTAACTTAATTAGAGGGATTACACGGTTCTTTACAGGCTGAACATCCTGCCACTCTTGGATTTGTGAAACCCTTTTCAAAAGGGGATGAAGAAACATGAATAGTTGTCACTTTTTTTTCAATTTAAAGGGTTTCACCCGACAGCGATAACAGCTTGTGAGGGAAAAATACACACACACAAAAAGAAACCACACGCGCACACACACACACACACACACACACACACCATATTAAACCAATTCTTTCAAACCTCTCAGCCGAGTCATCGTTTACACCCAGTGTTTTCGGTACCGAACGCGTCACTGCTCTGAATCATCTCTCCTCGACTCCATAACATACCTCATCATCACCAGTCAACACAAAAAACTCAGGGAGATCACAAAGAGACAGTGAGAGACGCTGAAGTGGTGTGTGTGTGTGTGTGTGTGTGTGTGTGTGTGTGTGTGTGTGTGTGTGTGTTTAGCCGTCAGCGTCCTTGAAAGCACGAGTGTGTGGAGAAGCTGTCAGCGGCAGACATGTCGCCGGTGGTTCCACTGCGGATCTACAAGACTGTCAGACCACACCGCCGACGACAGCTCAGACGCGCAAAACACGCTTTCACTGCCTCCTAATTGATGTTTAACATGACGACAGGTTGCTCTCTCAAACAAAGACAAAAATACACATCCCAGGCTGCGAGACTTTGAAAAGTATAACTTGTCCAAACCTAAAACAAACACAACCACAAGACTTCGGAGTTGCATCGTTTATGTTGCGCTGTGCTTTTTTCTGGACAGAAGCCCTTCTGACATCTGAATGTGTCCCGTTCCACAGACGGCAGCTGAAAGGGGAATAAACAAAGTGAGGACGAGCAGAGGGGCGATAAAGGAGAAAGGGAACGAAAAATGGGGAGAAGCGAGAGAACAGAATAGCCCCATCGTCCATTTTAACTATACAGTCAGGTGTAGTGCTGTAAGTGTTTCCAGCCCGGAGCTCATCTGCTGCAGGGGGAGTCAAGGTGACAGAGATGGTAGTTTGCCTCCACGTCTGGAATACCGATGGGCATACAGCCTCTTCACAGCCTGCTGGGTCAATGTTGACCACTCTGTCTCTCTCTAACACACTCACATACACACACACACACACACACACACACCATGTCAGTCATTTTTCATGCTCAGTATACAGATAAATGATCGTGGATCAGATGGATGCAAACACACACACTGCACCCACACGGTTGCACGCGCATAGATCTGAAAGGTGTGGAGATTTGAGGGAGATACCGAGGACAGTGGGAGGAGATGTGGCGCGACAGATAAGAGTGACGTACACACGAGGTAACCGGCGACCGTCGAAACAACTCGCAGAGGAGGAAGATACATAAAAAAAAGAGGAGATAAAGTAGGAGGTATGAAGAGAAAGAGAGAAAAAAAATGCAGGGGAGTGTAACAAGCGGGGGTGTCGGAAAGCTGTGGAGGAAGATACACACACACACACACACACACACACACACGCATGCCTGCATCCACGCATGCGCACCCCCGCGCGCGCACACAAAGTTAATTAAGGAGGGGGTGTAGGGGTTGGCGCAAGGGGGCATGAGGTGCAGGAATTCATTAGAGCTCTGCCCCCTCCTTCAGTGGGCAGCCCAGCAGCCACAAGAGTCAATCAATAACATAGATCTGCTGTGGGCCAACAACAAACACACACACACACGTATATGGAGAAAGCAGACAAATGGGAGGGAGAGGAAGCAAGAGAGAGAGAGAGAGAGGGAAAAGAGTGTCACATTTGACCCCAATCTCCCTCCTCTCATCTGTTCATTGGATGACCGAATGACCCCCCCCCCCCCCCAACCCCACTGACCACCTTTTTCCCAGCATCCCCTTGGACACGTGCATCCACAGATGGAACATGTCCGCCCTCCTCGGTGGTCGTACAGTAACAACGCCTTCGGTCGCAGCAGAGTTACGGAATAAGCTGTTGCCTCCTTGATTCTGCGAGCTTACACACACGCGCAGTCGAGAACGCTGAAAAAACGTGCGTGAAAAGTTGAGCACACTCTCGACCGCGCAACACACAGCATCCTGCTCTCGGAGGATTTACAGACTAAGCGTGAGATATTCTAAATTAGTATCCAAAACAGCACCAAATAATGGGAATGCACCCCATTAATCCGCCCGTCACTTGTGTAAGCTTCATCGCGGGCCTATATGTAGACGGTGTGTCACTTAAACCTCAATCCTGTTTCCCAAGGATCAAAAATCGTTTACCCCGCACCAGAAACAGTGGCGCCTAATCCCGTGCACGCAGCTTATGGGTTTCATCATATGGATTTGCAGCCACACATATTGTGGCGCCTTTCAAAAAAACCAAAAAAATAAATAAAAATAAGGCAAAAAGGTTTATGTGGAGTTTTAGAGACACCGCGGTTACATCACTCCTTTGTGCGTTAACGTACACGACTTGTCATGAGACGGCTTTGAGCTGCACGGTCCAGATATACAAAGACAATAAAAGAAAAACAATAGAATTTTTACTCATCTCTTTTTTATCCCCCCCCCAACTCTCTTGCCTTTACAGTCTCTGTACAGTGAAGGGAATTTTCATTTTCCCCTTCATAAAAGAGTCCGAATAATTTAGATTTCTGCTTTCTGAAGAGATCCTCCGTTTAATTTGGTTGCCATGGTAGCCGGGCACCCTTGGCTTCAACATTTATGCTAAATAAAACCCCCTTTAAAAGCAGAGACAAATATGTGGAAACGGTGGTTCTCTTTGTTCGCATGTGTGTTTGCGTGTGTGTGTGTGTGTGTGTGTGTGTGTGTGTGTGTGTGTGTGTGTG
>NW_022280035.1:842601-850512 GCF_004355925.1 Anarrhichthys ocellatus | reverse complement strand
GTGTGTGTGTGTGTGTGTGTGTGTGTGTGTGTGTGTGTGTGTGTGTGATGCTGCGAGCTATGTGGGGGCTTGAGTGGGAAAAAAAAAAGCAAAGGCGGAATAAGACTTGCCTTGGAATAAAAGATGTGTGTGTGTGTGTGTGTGTGTGTGTGTTGAGCTATACTTCAAATGTGTGGTGAGGGATACTGCATGTATCATCCATTGAGAGAGTTACGGCTAATGGATAGAAGATATTGTTTTATGGCGCTGTGGTTGGAGACTGCACTGTGTATCTGAGTTAAGTGTGTGTGTGTGTGTGTGTGTGTGGGTGTGGGTGTGTGTGTGTTTCACAAGGGGAGTTGTATTATTAGAAAGCACGCTTTGACGCAGTAAAGAGGAGGAAAGAGAAGGCCTGAAACGGGAGGGAAGGGTCAGCTGACCCAGTTTGACCCCTGATCTTCTGTTCTGATTGCGTTTAAGGAGTGTGTGTGTGTGTGTGTGTGTGTGTGTGTGTGTGTGTGTGTGTGTTGTGTGTCTCAACAAATACCTCCTTCCTCTCTTAATGAAGCCAAACACTGTTATGTGAGGGAGTTTTTATTTTTTTAAAACACGTGTTTTTGATAAATAAATGGATGAAAGAAATGTAAATTGATACACAAAGCGCTACACACGTGACCTGGCTGTTGATGGACACACTCCTTTAACACCTACACACACACACACACACACACACCATGCCTTCAAATCAACAGTAGCCAAAACACAATGGAGAGAAAACACTCCAGGGTGGTTAAGCAACGAGTTACTGAGGCTTTTCCACCACAAGAGAGCTGTCAGAGAAGAAAGTAGGGCCTGTGTTCATGTTTGAGTGCAAACAAAAGAGGAAAGATACTGTGTGTGTGTGTGTGTGTGTGTGTGTGTGTGTGTGTGTGTGTGTGTCTGTGTGTGTGTGTGTGTGTGTGTGTGTATACAAGCAAGTGAAAAAGAAAGAAGCTTTGCCATAAGTTGGCCTGGCTAATGGCACAGCCGCCCCCCCCCCCTCCCCCCCCCGAGGTTGAAAAGGAACGAGAGCATTACAAGAGCCGTGTTGTCACAAGACTTTGCTGCCATTGTCTGCCCGACGTTACAGCGACATGCTTCCACATCAACAAGTTTTAGTTTTTTTTTTCTCCCTTCTCCTTCGCAAACATGCCCCCCCCCCCCACCCCCAAAACGCTGGACATGCGATTAGTAGTAGTGTTTGTCCTCGTGTGGACAAAGACGGGAGGAGAAGGTGGAACTCGCTTCCTCAGCATTGAGTTTGAGAGGGTAAAAAAAAAAGTAATTTCGGCCGAGAAGGGGGAGTGAGGCACTAAAACAGCTCAAGAATTCAGAGGCAATTTAAAAAGCAGTGTGGGAGAGAGGGGAATGAAAAAAATGCTGGGTTAAAAAGGAGGGAGGATGGAAAGTAAAAGAGGTTGTTATTCTCTCTCTGTCTCTCTGTCTCTCTCTCTCTCTCTGTTGTTTTTAGGGACTAGCCGGGCCACAACCTCCAGGAGAGATAGGGAAGGGTGGGTGGTGGTGGTGGTGGTGGTGGTGGATAGGGAGGGCAAGCATAAATCAAGCAGAGCCTGAAGGCTTTAGAGGAGGGAGGGACAGAGGGAGGAGAGTGGTAAAAGACAGGGGAGAGAGAAAAGGGAGAGAGAGAAAGAGAGATGATGGTGCTGGTGGTACTGCTGGGGGCTCGGAGTAAAAAAGAGAGAGTGTGGGTGGAGGGGAGGAGAGGAGCACATGCGATTGCGAAGAGTGGTGGGGTGAGAGGTGGACGGTGGGGTGATGGAGTGTGGGTGGGTGGGTGAGTGAAGTTGGGGGGGGGGAGCGAGGAGAGGCGAGGGGGAGGTTACAGAGGGAGGGTGGTGAGTGACGGTGGGGGTGAGCGAGCGAGTGAGTGTGAGAGAGAGTACGACTACAGTACGTAAAATGCATGTTTATTTTTACGACCTATACACGTTTTTTTTTGAAAGTTTATTTTTTTAAACTGTTGTTTTTGTCTGCAGCACTTTCACACAGAACGTGAATGTAACGCGACAAAAAGAAACTTCGTCACATGATACGAGGTCGATGTTTTCAGGTTGTGTGAAACGGACATATTCAAAACATAAACTATAGTGAACATCAAACTTTATTACTCCTTTCAACCTTTGCAAAGGCAGCACACACCAGATCCACTCAGAAGCCCTGTGTCGCTGTTTACCAGAGGGAACTCAAATTCACTCTGTGAGGAAGCTCAATGACATCTCTTACAGCATCTTAGACTAGACAACAGTTTACCTCAGACAGACTGTCACACGCTGGTCTGGGTCAACAGGATCCTGCTAGTTGGTCCTCTGGTTGACTGCGTGACTCTATTCAAATCTTTTACTGAAGAAAAGTGCTGCAAATGTCGCGAATTTGCATCACTGCTGGTGTGAAAAAGTGTCGATGCAAAATATTTGCATTTGCGTGTCATTTATTCGTGATTCGGCTGCGGTCGTGTAAAAGTTGTGTGGGATATAATTGAGCGTCTGTTCCAGTCGAGCCCTTTCTAATCGAGTTCTCACAGCGGCCTATCGAGCCTGTCGCCGCCGGGGGAAGTTTGTATTTGTATTTTGTAGTTTAACCAAAGTTGTTGCACACGTGCTGCGAGTGAACTTGCCGCATCTCCCCCGACCCTTGATGGCGCTCTCTTTAAGCCCTCCCGATCTATATCTAACACTTTCTTTTCTTCTCTTTTATCTGTAGCATCCGCTCCAGAAACTCTTCTTGAGCGCTTCAGGATATTTTTTTGAAGGCCAACTCACACAAGAAAGTAGCCAACACACCATATCGCGGGCGAGCTAACACGCTGTTTACTTCCCTCTGGTATTTTCCTCTCAGGATTGTACACTATTTCATTTAATAGAGTCACTGAAGGGGGTTGAAAAGCTTTCCAAAATTAGCAAACTTGCTAACTGTCTCGTTTAGCGAGTGATTGCTCGGTCGCTTCTGGGAAAATAAGTTCACACAGTTTATTCAACAGACGTATTTGTACCAATTTCTATTTTGTAGTTCATTTAGAGGAGGCTGAATAAATACGAGTGGAGTTTTGTTGAACCTGCTGCCTCTAATCAAAATGCTATTTCATGCTCATTCCGTTGTCTAACAACAGAAACATATGTAGAGCATTAAAACACAGCACAGGTCTCCGCATAAAAGGTGTGAAAACGCCAGTCGCATGTTGCGTTTTCAAAATTAGCCGCCTCTGAGTGGACGTAGTCTGAGTGAGCGAGTGAATGAGTGAGGGAAGGGAGGGAGATAGGGAGCGGGTGAGTGCGTGGGGGATGGAGGATTGCAGGGCTCAAGGTAATCTGGGGAGTTAATGCAGCTTAGAGGGACTGAGAGGAGTGGGAGGGAGGTAGAAAGAGAGAGAGAGAGAGAGAGAGAGAGAGAGACAGAGAGAGATGGGGGAGAGATGGCAGAGGGGGAGATAGACAGAATATAAAAATAATAGGGTCAGCAGGGAAAGAGAGGGAGAGAAGAGGAATAAATGAAGACGTATCGCAACTGAAGCAACAGAACAAGAGAGAACGGGAGAGAGAGCACAGGGAGTGTAGAAGCTAGGAGAGATAGGAGAGTGGAGAGGGGGAGAGAGCGAGCCGAGTGAGATAAAGAGTGGGCTAATGAA
Organism: Anarrhichthys ocellatus; assembly: GCF_004355925.1. Lineage (NCBI taxonomy): Eukaryota > Metazoa > Chordata > Actinopteri > Perciformes > Anarhichadidae > Anarrhichthys > Anarrhichthys ocellatus. The sequence continues at coordinate 846,851 of NW_022280035.1, read as the reverse complement.
AGGTAGGGTGAGGCTGAGCGAGTTGGCGGGTAGGAGGGAAGTTGACAGAAAGAGAGAGAGAGAGAGAGAGAGAGAGAGAGAGAGAGAGAGAGAGAGAGAGAGAGAGAGAGAGAGAGAGAGAGAGAGAGGGAGAGAGAGAGAGAGAGAGAGAGAGAGAGAGAGAGAGAGAGAGAGAGAGAGAGAGAGAGAGAGAGAGAGAGAGAGAGAGAGAGAGAGAGAGAGAGAGAGAGAGAGAGAGAGAGAGAGAGAGAGAGAGAGAGAGAGAGAGAGACAGAGAGAGAGAGAGAGAGAGAGAGAGAGAGAGAGAGAGAGAGGTTATGTCTTTCGCTTCATGCAGAAAGGGGAGGAAGCCCAAAAGCCCCGTCCGGTCCGGCTCAGCCCGACCCGACCCGGTCCAGGGTCGTTTTGTGAAGGGAGAGGTAGGAGAGAGGAGAGATAATGGAAAGTGGAGGAGGAAAAACACTTTGGGTGGAGGATGCAGCACAGCGCCTGTGGGTTGTTGGTGTGTGTGTGTGTGTGTGTGGGTTAACACACTCCCCGTCTCACACTGACCAACGCTCAGTGCTCTCCAGGCAACTAAACACCGCCGTAATTACTTCTTTACTGCTCCCTGGTAATGAATTTTAGACGGAGAGGCGAACCAACCAACACAAAGTTCGGTGAAATCAACATGTTTCCAGCTGGACATCCTGGAGAGGATCGTTGATGTAGGATGAACACACCGACGTGTGCATCTAACGTACGACTTTTTAACACATCATTTCTGCTTTATTTATCTTCAAAGTCAGTCCGGGGTTTCCTGATAGCCAAACGGTTAAGGCTTATACCGCATAAGCACTGTGTTTCTAATTTTGATTCCAGCTTTTTCCTGAACTATACTGTCTGCTATCAAACACGTGCAGAACATAAATAACATTTGAAATCCAGTTTAGTTTAATTATTTCACCCCGTTCTAAAAGACGAAGCAACTTGCTTCAAGAATCGGGCTGTATTGGACCTTAGCGTGCTAAACCGTATTATTCATATTTCTCACATAAATACATATATAATTAATATATATATACACATCACTGTATGAATGTGAGTAGGTCAATTACATGTGTAAAGCGCTTTGAGTGGTCGACCATAGAAAGGTGCTACACAAATAAAAGTCCATTTACCAGGTGATTGAAATCATGCTAAACCTGTTAGCATTGAGTCGTGATCTTCTCCAAAGCATCTTCTCAAAGTTAAATGTCGGATCACTGCACCAGATTTAAGAACAACTTGTTTAAAGGGAACAGATTGACTTGCATTGAATAACGTTGGGACTATACTTTATTCTGCTGCACTGGCAGATTCTTTCACCCTGTTTAAAGAAAAGAACACTCGTAGCCTTTAACCTTCAAATCACGAATATATAGATATTTTTGCCGTGCCGCTCAAGAGCCCCCATCGAGCGGCTGCCTGACAAATATACACAAACACACGAAGATGTATACGCTGCAATCAAACACTCCAGTCACAACAGGCGAGCCGAGAGCAGACGAGTTGGGGGGGGGGGGGGGGGTTTCCTCCACAAACAGTCAATGTCACCGTGATCCACGTTACATGTTCCCTGTACGAGCAGCAGTGTGGTCGGGCTGCCCGGTGACCAGAGAGCCCTCTCCGTGCTCATCTCTCCCTTCGTATAACATTAAGACTGTGCTGCTCTCTGTGGGCTTGTATCCTTGGCAACCTGCCTCCAACAATGGAGAGAGCTCTGGCCTCAGCATGGGAGGAGTACAGTGCCATGGAGAGGGGGGGGGAGGCGGGAGATAGTGGGAGATGGAAAACTGGCAAGAGAGGCCGGGCAAGAAAAGGGAGAGCGGAGGAGGAAGGAGTCGCGGTGTCACAATGAGGGAAAACGTGAGCGAAGGGTTAAAAACAGAGGGAGGAATCGAGCTGGATGAGAAGACGATAAGGGAGTAAAACATGTGCAAGCAGCACACTTAGTGTTCGTGGATCAGTGGAGATCTTGAGCTGATAAAAGTTGGAAGGGATCTGGACCTTAAAGTTCTCGCGAGTACAGCCTGTGAAGACGCCACCGAAATAGAAGACGGACTTGTTTGATGCGGCTCCAAATCCATTAAAAGACTTCTACCGCTGCAGCCAAACGTAGAGTCGAGTATGAGCAGCGTACATTTGTTTTAGTTTCACGGTATCACTTGATATAAAAACTACAAATTCCTGTGAGTGGTTGATATGCTTTACAACCGCAGGACTCATTAAAAACCAGGCGGCAAAGCAAGAGAAGCCAAAGCTTCATGTGTTAAAGCTGCATTCTCTCTAGTGACCACCAGGGGGCGACTCCTCTGGTTGTATAGAAGTCTATGAGAAAATGACTCTACTTCTCTCTTGATTTATTACCTCAGTAAACATTGTAAACATGAGTTTATGGTCTCAATCTCTAGTTTCAAGTCTTCTTCAATACAGCATGATGTTCATTTAGTACATTATGGTCCATTTAGAGTCACACAGACCATAAAGCAGGGGATGCTTTAGGGCGGGGCTACACAGTGATTGACAGGTGTCTACCCATTCATTCCTATAATAGTAGAAGTAGAAGAAGTAGAAGTAGAAGAAGAAGTATGACTTCAGAGTACAAAAATCCACCCCTCTAGTTCTGGCTGCACAAAACCAAGAGGCTTCAAAACAGCAGTCCACAAACCAAAGCATGACGTCATGGTGACTGCGTCCACTTCTTGTATACAGTCTGTGGTTAAAACATTTTCAAGCACACCACTGGATAAAGAAGATGGAGATTTTTAGTGCAATTAACTTGCTGGGGACATCCCACGGTTCTGCAGGGGGAAATCATCTTGAACTAGAGCGACAGCGCGCTCCTCCCTCTGACAACGATATGAGTAAGAGAGGTAATAACAGTAGAAATCCTACTGCGTGTGGACGTAGGGGGAAACCAGAGCGAGGGACGGATGCATATAAAGGACTGTGTTCATCCTCTCTCCCCTAACTGCAGCCGAGCTGAGCCATTGAGATTAATTGCTTATGATCAAATCAGTAGAAGCAGTGCAAATTAAAGAGCGAGCACCCACACCCCCTTCCTCCCCTCACCTACGCCGAGCCAAACCCAGTGGACACGGCTAAAGTGATGAGCCCCGGCGCTTATTCGAGGCTACAAACTTGTCATTTCCTCTTTCCCCCATGAGAGGAACACGGGAGCTCACAAACAGCCAGAAGTGGAACAAAGGGGTCGGTCGGATAGAGCGCACACTTACAGTAGACACGGCCTCAAATGGACAGAGAGCCAGTGCCCTGAGCAGAAACTACTGATATCTCACCCCTCTTTCCTCAAAAACTGTCTCTCACTCTCTCTCTCTGGCTCTCTCATTAAGAAGCCATTAGAGAGAAGGGCAGTGCAGCACCACATGACCCCTTCATAACCCCTGTTACACACCCATTAAAGGGAGGGAGGGAGGGATAGAAATAGGGAAGTAAAAAAGATATAAAGCAGAGTCAGATAGCAAAAGGGGAGGTATAGAAAACAGGGGATGATAAGAGGGTAAAAGGGGAATAGTTCGAGCAAAGAGCAAATAATGAAATATCTGAAATTGTGTTTTTAATCTCCATACAATGGATTCTCTACTGTTTTTCTAGTCGGGAGTGACAACCATCATCATCAGAACGATGCATGTTTTTGAAGTATTTGCACCGCAACGAGGATGACGGTAACGTGCATGTCACTGCACTTGGCTGATCCCTTTCTTTCACTTGTCTCGACTGAGAAACACTTTACGAACTCGCTACCAGATGATTAGGCGAGCTGTCTGCGGCTCGCTCTGCCGGCAGAGAGAGAGAGAGAGAGAGAGAGAGAGAGTGAGGGAGAGGGAGAGACACGGTAGATAGAGGAGGTATGTGTGAGTCAGAGCGGAGCAGCGAGGTAGAGAGGCCTGCGATAACTATGCAGTGACTTTAGGAGAAGGGGATAATTTGGGAGTGGAGGGGAAGACGGCTAGGCTGCTTCCTTAGTCGGACACAGGAATGCAGAGCGGGCGGAACCCAGTGTGTGTGTGTGTGTGCATGTGTGTTTTTGTGTGTGTGTGCGTGTATGTGTGTGTTTATGCCAGACAGGAATCCCTAACCCCCACAGACTCCGGCTCCACTTATCAAGGCCTGAACAGAGGGGGTATGGAGGTGGAGGAGGGAGAGAAGGGGGTCTGAGTGTCCTGCGCTATCAAATCCACCTCTAACCTCCATCGCTCCCTTTCTCG
>NW_022280035.1:837601-840101 GCF_004355925.1 Anarrhichthys ocellatus | reverse complement strand
TGACATTGTGAAGTGATGGGATGGGAAGGAAGGTCCAAAAGGACAGAGGGAAGAAGGGATAGAGGAGAGGAAGGAGGGGACAAATACTTGTGAAGGACGGAGAGTGGCTTCCAGGACTGTCTTCAAACACACGCACACACACACACACAAACACTTGTATGTACACAACCAAAGCCATAATTGTCCCCTGTGGTGATTTTGGCCTCTTCCTGTTAGTTTCTCATTGCTGTTGGCTGTCTCTTCTATATTTTTAACACTTTTTTTTTTGTCCTCTTTTCAAAAGAAGAGAGGGTGGGTGGGGGGGGGGGGGGGGTGTCACACGATAAAGAATGGGGGATGAAGGAGAAAGAGAGGTCTAAAGGAAGGAGGTGTGGAGGGGTGTGACGGCGGAAAAGGGGAATGAAGGGAAAGGAGAGAATGAATGTGTAAGAGGAAGGGAGACTTTGCCCTCCAGCGGGAACACTCCCACGATTCTGTGTGTGTGTGTGTCCGTGTGCACAAGTATGTGTGTGTGTCTGTGTGTGTGTGTGTGTGCACGTGTGTTTGTGTGCAAGCTGCGCCTCGGCCAAACCGACACACCCACAGGCTGCAGACCTCTGTATCCTGTTCGGGTTGTCCGTTTGTCCAAACATCATGCACAGGCACCCCTCCTCCTCCCCGTCCTCGCTCCCCTTTTCTAACTGGTCTGACGGGGGTAGAGGCCGCGGAGGGAGTGGGAACGGTAAATAGAACAAAGCCACCTTTCTAAAATAAACAGAGCGGGTAAAGAGGAACTTCAGGTTGAGGGGAAATGAGAGAGAGAACGACAGCATGAGCTTACTGTAAAAGCACTTTTTTTAAGGTTAAACTCTTCGCGAAAGTTACCGTTTCTGCTTCTTCCTGTCAGTCAGTCTGCCAGCGTACATGTCTACCACTCTTACTCTCACACACACACACACACACACACACACACACACACTTTGCTAGTCTCGATATCCAGGCTGCTTGCGCTCGACTGACTCTGGGTGAATGTTGGGTACAGTGTGACACATAAGCCACAGTGAGCGGTGCTGCCAGGCTCACGGCTACAGGGCCCATTACTGGCTATCAGATCACCGGAGGAGAGAGGAGAGAGGAGGGAGGCATCCCAGCTCGCATCACATCACATGTCATATCTCCAAAACAGGAGCCGTGTCACGGATCTCTCATCGAAGAGGAAGAGGAGGGGGAGGCCTCTTGATTTTGACTTCAGCATTGGCTTCACCTTTCAGACCCTGGGGTTAAACACACGAATGCCCTGCGTCCTGATTATACACTCATGTGTTACACGAACCGTGTCTTTTTTTACCTGTACTTGGGTGTAATCGATTTAAAGTTAAACTGGTATCACACAGTATTCAGACCTTGGTATGAAACCTTAGGTATCACCTCATTTTAAAAGCCTTAAAATAAATAAGTGAGTATAGAGGATGTTGCAGTGTGTTCTCACGTCTGAATCTATAAGTGTGTGTTAACCATAACCATTAATATAGACATTTGGGGTATGTGATGTGTGGGGTTTTAGCTGAAGGGGGGGGGGGGTAATGCTGTGAATGTTTAACCACAGAAACCCACCTCTCCTCCCCTTGCGCTGTGCCAACAGGACATCCTGTCAGGATGCATTCTGGGTAGTTTGATTCTTAGACCTGTGCGATCAACGCCAAGACATGTGTGCGTGTGCAGCGTTAAATGTACTTCATAGCACGCTCGCAGGTGAATGCATGTGTTTACATACTTGCCTTGAGGTCAGTGGGTGAGTGAGTGTGTGTGTGGGCTGACGAAAGCACACACATGGGCCCAACCCAGGTGCACTCTGGGTGGGATGGCTAATCTTTAAACCCTCCCCAGACACACACACACACATACACACACTTCACCTCCTCTTCTCCACCCTGCAATCCTTCTCCGGGCCTGTTCCAGGGGCAGGAGGTGGAGAAGTGGGGGGGCGCTGACGTTTTGGAAAAAAGCCACAGTCCGGAGTGGGGAGGGGGCAGCTTCCTGTCCAAAACAGCTCTTTTAAAGCCAGCGAATTATAAATAGAGCAGGTGTCAGTATTGAGAACGCAGCGAGAGAGAGAGAGAGAGAGAGAGAGAGAGAGAAGCACTGCGAGAGGAAAAGACAGACAGCAAGAGTGTGAAAAAATAGTGTGAATGTGTGTGTGGTGTGATGATGGCATGGTGGAGTAGGAGAAGGGGCTTTTTAGCTGGTGGACTGCCCACAATGTCCAGCAGGATGTGAGGTCATTTGACAAAGATGGCTGGTGGGTGGTGAGAAATGATTGGTTACCACGGTGATAATGGAACTTTATATATATATATATATATATATATATATATATAGTGAGGATCGAAGAGAAAGGCTGACACGGAAAAGGGGTGAAGAACAGTATTTTAGTCCTCCGTCACAACTCCCACTAGAACAAAAAAATGCATTCAACCCCTCTAACATATGAGGGGGGGGGGGGGGGGGGGGGGGGGGGGGG
>NW_022280035.1:835501-837501 GCF_004355925.1 Anarrhichthys ocellatus | reverse complement strand
GTGTGTATGCGTGTGTGTGTGTGTGTGTGTGTGTGTGTCTGGTAGCAAGGCACAAAAAGGGGAAGGAGAGGATGGAGGGAGAAGGGGAAACTGAGGGAGGTGGAGTGAGCTGGCCACAAAAGTCAATAGGGTGGGAGGAAAGGGCTGAAATCATCTGTGCAGTCAGAGGACAAAGAGGCAGAGCAAATAGGGCGTGTGGGGGAGAGAGAGAGAGAGAGAGAGAGAGAGAGAGAGAGAGAGAGGGAGAGAGAGAGCAACTGGAGTACAAAGACAGAACTGATAATAGACTGACTCTGGAAAAAGTGAGAAAGATGAACCAGGAGCCACAAAAAAAAGGAGAGAGATAAAGACATGGATAGAGGGGAGAAAATACGTTGGGTGGGAGAGGCCTCTACACGATGTAGTTATCTAACCCACAGCGTGTCAAGCACCAAGCCAAGAAGAATAAGGGTTAAGAATTAAGTCCACACAGTCTAAAATATTAAATCTATTTTGGTTTTTTAATGAAGGAGGAGTGAATTAGGGAGGAAATATGCGAGTAGATTATTAAACCTGAGAGAGAGGAGGAAAAAGTGGAGAGGTGTGCAAAGGGGTGAGGGAGGGGGGGGGTTGGAATCTGTTCATGGTGTTTTAAATATTAAACCTATTTCAAGTTTAATGAAGTGCAAATACTATGGGGAGAGTCTTAACTGGAATACAGAGAGGAAGGGGGCGAAAGGGGGATCCGATTCATTATTTCAAGTGTTCACCTTTAGACTGCAGAGACTTGGGGAGACGAGCGCAGGCAAGGAGAGGAAGAGAATTAAAGAAATATATAAGAGAGAGAAAGTTTTAAGTGGAAGTGCAACCTAGAGGGCAGTTTTGAGAGCTGGGAGGGGGGGGTGGGGGGGGGGGAGGAGGCAGGTGAGTCCGGGAGGATCCAGAAGCTCCAACACACCAAAACATGCGACGCATGGAAAACACAGGAGAGAAGGTTCTACGGAAAAACAATTTTGTTCTCTGTGAGCGCGCGTGTGTGTGTGTGTGTCAGTTGTGCGTCAGTGTGTGTGTGTGTGTGTCAGTTGTGCGTCAGTGTGTGTGTGTGTTGGTGGTTGAGGAGGGGAACTCTGAGGCCACAGAGAGGAGAGTCAGATAAAGATGTTGGATTTCAAAAAAGATTCTCGATGTAATCAATGTGCAAACAGCTAGAGGGAAATGGAAAGAACAGCCCACGTGTGATTGAACTGTTCACGTCTACATAATCAGATGCTCTAAGCTGTGTGTGTGTGTGTGTGCGTGTGTGTGCGTGCGTGTGAGTGTACATCACACCGGCCATGTACCGGATTGCCAAAATCCCCCAAGCTGCCACTAAAAGGTCACCGTGTGTGTGTGTGTGTGTGTGTGTGTGTGTGTGTGTGTGTGTGTGTGAGTGTGTGTGAGAGAGCGTCTTTCCTTTTTTTAATACCAGCGAAAAAAACGAAAAAACCCCGAAAAAATATTTCCAGTGCTGTTATTCTGTGGGATGAAGATCAAGTTCGTGTTTGCCCCAAGTATGAAGGAAGTAGGAAATAAATCAATCGTTAACTGATGCTTTCACCGTCTCCGTTGGTCTTCTGAGTCTGAGAGTGAAGATGCCAAAAAAGAAGAAGAGGTGACACCTGCTTTAATAGAATAGAATAATAGCATTGAATGTTGAGGAAGTACTGAAGGTATTAAATAGCAGAAAGTAAGGTCTTTGTGGACAAAATGACACATTTACAGATTGAAAGATACCCTCCTTAGAAAAGGCCTGGACTGAATAGGAAATGAACGAGTGTAAATACTGAAATATCAGTAGAGGAACATGTTTGTACCAGACATACGATAATATTTATACAAATTCTTTAAGTGCGGTAACTGTAGTTTAATAAAGGCTACAACCAGGCGACAACCTCCGGGTCTGAAAAACGTGTCTTAAAACCTGCATTCTCTCTCATGTCCACCAGGGGGCGACTCCTCTGGTTGTATAGAAGTCTATGAGA
>NW_022280035.1:806710-830501 GCF_004355925.1 Anarrhichthys ocellatus | reverse complement strand
CATAAAGCAGGGGATGCTTTAGGGCGGGGCTACACGGTGATTGACGGTGTTGTCCGGTCTGGGTGTTTTACAACTTTAACCCTCTACAGCGTGTTTTTACTTCATGAAAGTTAATTGTAATATCTTTGGTGGCCTATCTTGGTCTTGTCATGTTGCGTCGCTTCTGGTTTGAAAAATAAAACCAAGATGACGACGGCCAAAAAACCTAGAAAGCAAACTCAAGGCTTTATGTAACCCACACTTTGGTTTTCTTATTCGTTTCTTTTTGTTTGCTTGGATGAACTTGTCCCACACACACCTGCAGAAGTAATGGATGAATGAATGAATGTGTGGTTTATGTCGTTAAAACGATACAGAGTAGTATTTGGAGGAATAATCCATCAATCACAGTGATAATGTCGTGTTTTGTACCTGTCTTTATTCGTCATCAAGTTGATATTATTTTACATGTTAACCAGTGTTTCTAGTGTCAGACGGAAGTCTTCAGGCAAACTGTGTCATCCAGACTACCTGACAGCTCTTTGCTGTCTACCTTCCCCCCTTGCAATGCTGTCATTGTTGTAGTTAGAAACTTTAAATAGAACTGTACACCACTTTCTAAATCCTTGGCTCTCCCATATGCTCGTACGTCTGATTCGGATCTCCTCCTGTAGGTGACAAAATCCGGACTTAAGGAGACTTAAGACTTAAGTAGACAAACTCTCATAAGCCTGCAGGAATCCTGTGTGTTTTTTTCACCCTGACAGGGTCAAAAGAAAAACAACAACCTGAAGGCATCACATCGAGAGAAGAAGCACTCCCACAAACCAAAACACATCGCACCACCAACGCCGATCCAACAATGGCCTCACAAAACCTGTTCAGCAATTCCCCAGACCTTTCGCTAAACACACAGAAACCGCCTCCTGCAAACTGACTCGACACACACCATTGAAAACTACCCTGACTGTCATCCACTACCACTCCAAAGCCCACTAGTAACATGATATTTCACTGCTAAATGGCAAGATCTGCCCTACTGAAGGAGACCCCGAATGGTTGATAAACCTCACGATACAAAAGACTCTCCTCCATTGTGAGCCCGGTCCCGAAACCCAGGTTAAAGAAATGACTGGTTGTTTTTTTGGCTAACACCAGGTGAGTCTACACCAGTGGCAACACTAGACTTCCTCTAACCTTTAGGTGAGAAAAACACCTCTCTCTCTCCGGAATGGCTGCTTCACCACAGCCGGACTAAAACTCTACCTTCTACCACAGAACCAACAAACCGGCCAACGGGCTAAATAGTGCCATTTAGTTTGTGTGCGTGTGTGTGTGTGTGTGTTTTGCTCTGAAGCTCAAGACAAGATGTACCTGGTGACCGTAATAATGTCTGAGCGCAGATCACAAAATCTGGGACTAAGGACACTTAGACAAATCCTCGTAAGACTGTACGGATGCCCCCCCACCTATCTCTCTCTCCCTTTTCCCTCGTCTTGCCCTTTCCAGAAGGTTCTTCCCTAAACCCCAGAGAGAGAGTGAGAGAGAGGAAGGGGGGAGGAGGGGGAGGAGCCAGGGATGGCGAGGACGCGCTGGTAATCCGTGCAGTGACCCAGGTCAATTCAATTATCCTGTTTTCTTTCGCTGTGCGACACGTGTGCCCATTTCACAGCCAACTCCCTTAATGCGCCCAGGATTAGCTTCTCTTACTTTTAATGATCTACCTATCGACGCCTTGGGCCCCCCGGTGCACACACACACACACACACACACACACACACACACACACACACAGACAGACACTCAACACTCACACACAGCAAAGTGTTTTTCATGTATTAGTTTTTAGTGTAATGGAGTTCACAAAACAATTCTGCAAGGCTGAGGATCAAGAGACACTTTTCTCAAAAATAAACGTGCGTGTTTGTGCTAACGTTTGCTTGTTTATGTGGGAGTGTGTGTTACATAAACTGCAGTAAGAACAGGATCGTATTATCCATCGGCATTTACCCAGGCTTCCCCTCAAACCTCTCAAGATTTGAGATAATCACCTTAGGCCTAACACGTTAGTGTGGAAGCTCGCTAATCTCAAACCCGGAGGATCAAAAGAGGTCATTTTTTTTCCAGGGACGCTTGTGTGCATGGCTGAGATGCGTTGAGACAATCCGCGCAGGAATCAAAGCATTAAGTGCATGTGTACTGTAAAGTGTCGCACACACGCTGTTGAACTGGAGTTCAACTAAAGTCAACACGGCAGTTTGATCAGGACTGCTGCCCTGCCGGGTAGACGGCGTCTTTTAAAAGAGAAGCCCAGATAAATTAGATCCTAGTTGAGTAGTGAGACAACACTCTCACTTAATTATCTATTCTAACCTTATTATCTCACCAGTCATTCACTAATTACGAGACTGGATAACTAAGTAGGCGTCCGAAACTGCAGCAACTCTGGGAAACTCTTAAGCCTCAAAGTCATCAAATCAGAACTACAAAGTCTTGTCTGAGAAAGAAGTGCTTTCTTTTGGCCTGCGTCCATCCCTCCTATTTTAAAAGCCAGTCAAAGATGATTCCACCTGTTTTTGTGACACTAAACTAATAATCTAACTAACAAATCCACTTTAAAAACAGTAGTTGGACATGAAAAAGCTCTGCTCTCTTTTCACCGTCTGTTTCGTCCGTCTCACATAAAATATGCAGCAGCACTTTCCAAAGACAGGAGACGCTTAGAAGCAGGTTTTTGTCGGCCTTACCTGGGATTTCCTGCCCGTTGTAGTTCCATCCAGCCACAGCCAGCATGGAGGGCAGAGGAGATCCAGGCCTACTGTCCCGGTCTCTCTCCCTGTCCCGCTCCCTGTCCCAGTTCCTCTCAGACTGCTGGGTAATATGCCTGACGGTGTCCTTGTTCTTCCTGTTCTTCCTCCGCCCCGACCCCGACAGCGGTTGCCAGGGCCCTTCTCCGCCTCCTCCAGCGGCACCTCCAGCACCTTGCTCCCCCTGGCTCTGGGCCGCCCCTCTGGGAGTGTCCCGTGGATGTGAGGAGGAGGCGGGGGACACCTGCTCCTCTTTGACGGTGACGGGCCTGTAGTCGTGTGGCCAGGCGGGCTGGGAGTCGTGGCAGGCTTCCTCTTGGCTCTCGTGGCTCTTGGGGGGTTCTTGGTCCTCCTTGCCGTACGTGCTGCCTCCCTCGTGGCAGCTGGCGATGGCTGAGTCCCCAGAAGAGTTGGCCGGGCTGGTGCGGCGTGCCAGCCAAGGCGAGGTGCTGCGACCAGACATGATGGAGGCCAGGGCTTCAGAAGCCATGCCCACGATCCCACCTCCTCCTCCTCCTCCTCCTCCTCCTCCTCCTCCTCCTCCTCCTCCAGCTCCTCCTCCTAAACCTGCTCCGCCCCCTGCTCCTGCCATACCCCCTCCACCTCCACCACCTCCGCTTATGCCCGCGGCACCGACCGCTCCCATCTCAAAGTCGGCCAGCTCGTCGGCCATCTCGGAGCGGATGCTGATGTCCAGCGCCGCCTTGATGAAGCTGTGGCAGGCCTGGACGATGTCCGTCATCTGCAGGTAGCTGGCGGCCGACATGACCTCGATCACATTCTTGCTGGTGAGGGCGAGGTGCGCCGAGTACATGAAGTCCAGTATGGCTTTGAAGCCCGTCGCTGTGACGATGTCCAGGTGAGTGACGGTGGTCTGGTGGTAAGGCTCTGCCCCTTTTTTAACCTGAAGGGTGAGAGAGATTATTCACAGCAGCTCTTGTTCAAACGTCTCGTGCAGCAAAACTACTACGATGTGAGAGAAGAACAACACACTCCCTTGACTCATCCACCCCCCCAAGGGGACTGTAGCAGTCCCTTACCTGGCAGTAAAGAGTCTTGAAGTAGCGCGAGGAGCCCAGGAGGACATTCTTATGGGCCTTGAAGATCTTTCCGTCCACGATGACACAGGCGTCGCAGAGGATGCCGTGCTGCCTCTGCTCGTTGAGCTCTCTGAGGAGCTGGCGGTAGTGAGAGGAGATCTCCATGTCCTCCTTCCTGTTGTTCATCTGTGTAGCTGAACAAAAGCCTCTCCTCCAAACGTCTGCTGGGAGACAAAAGAAGACAACGAATAAATATCAAAAGGTATTGTACCGTTAAACGTAAAGTACGGGAATTTGATACAGTAAAGGAGCAACGAAGTCTGAAAAACATTTTTGTCTTTGCAACACATCCAGGCATTTCTCTTCTAAGTCCACACACTGTATGCGGTTGATGGATGTAGCTTAAAACGTCGGTTTCATTTTCACGTAAGGGGAGCGGGGGGGGGGGGGGGGAATGAGCAAATTTAGCCGCACCGCTCCTTTAAAGACGAGCCAGGGTATCTCAATAATGACTGTGACATAAAAACAATGACATCAATAGAAACCACATCTCAACTGCTGTAGTTTGATGTCTAAAAACAGCCCAGTAACAAATAGTCAAAAATCTCTGTGTTCAAACCGTGTCTGACAGGTTCATTTGTGCGTGTGTGTGTGTGTGTGTGTGTGTGTGTGTGTGTGTGTTTATACAAGAGAGAGAGAGAGAGAGAGAGAGAGTGTGTAAGCTCATTAAAAATGTCAGTTGAAAAGCATGACACTTTCACAAAACAGTTGAGAGGGAGAAAAACACCTCATTTAGCACAAACCACTTTACCATTAAAAATGTATCAATAAACAGCCTCAGTTCCTTTTCTTTTTCTTCATCTCTCCTACGACTGTGAACATTCAATCAGTTGTCTAGTTAAGACGAAAAAGTCACTTTTGAACCTTCACCTCTGCGTTTTTGATCTTGCACAGTTCAGTCTGGGTTGTGAACATGTTTTTTTTTCCTGAAAACTACAGAGAAAATATCCTTAATGGCAATTTGTGAAGCTGCTCAACTGTCAGTGAATGAAGATCCAACTCATCAGTATTCATCAGGCGATAACTACTGTTCTGAAAAGTCAAGCCGATGCTGAAGTGACTTCAACCCGCATTCTCTCTACTGACCATCTGGGGGCGACTCCTCCGGTTGCAAAAAGAGGCCTAGTTGTATAGAAGTCAATTAGAAAATTACCATAATTCTCACTTGACTTGTGATTGACAGGCTGCTGCCACGGCGTTGAACTCTTTGGGAGTTGTCTGTGTTTTTCGTCTTACAACTTAAATCCTTTCACAGTGTAATTTCAGTTTTGGTCCCCTAAAAATGTTAGCGTTCAGTTGTACTAAGCTCCACCCTCTCGTGTCACTTCTGGTTGCAATAAACTAAGAAGGAGACTTCCACAAACCAAGATGGCAATGGCCAAAAACAGAGATGGCGATAGTCAAATACTAAGATGGCTCGATGGCGAAAAACCAAGATGGTTTTTGTTTAGTTGTTTCTCCGTTTATTTTTACTTTCCCTGCCTCTTGTGTCCAGTGTTCACTTCACTTCCTGTCCTTGTCTACTTCCCACCTTTGTGATTGTCTTCCCCGCCCTTAATTGAACCCTGCTGTGTCTCATCACCTGCACCTTCCCAGTGTATTTAAACCCTGAGTGTCTCTTGTCTCATTGTCGGTTCGTCTGTGGTGTATCCTGGTCCGTGGTGTTACTTGTTCTGCTAATCAATCCTGGTATGTTCCCTGATTCATCTCTGCTCTTCCCTACCATGTTCCCTGTTTTAGAAGTTTTGTTTTATTGGACAATTTCGTTACTCATTTCTTGACTCCCCAGTTCCGCAATTGTTGTGTTGAACATTTTTCTTTACTATTAAAACCCCCTATATTCAACCCTCTGTTTCCCCGTGTCTCCCTGCATTTGGGTCAATCCTTTACTTCGCCATTATAAACCAAGATGGCAAAAGCCCAATAAACAAGATGGTGAAACCGGCATCATTTATTGACACTTTTACAACAATAACAGAAAAGCTCAAGGTTCACAATTTTCACACATCTATTAGCCCTCAAAGATTCTTCAGGCTTTTTGGCTCAGAAATATTGATGTAATATGTGTGATGGTTTTATAATAGCCTGTGTTTTTTGTCTTTTTCTTCACAGTGTCCATGTTAGATGACATACAAGAGGCGCTGTGAGCTCAACACACAACAGAAGGCATGCAGGTGAAGGCCACGGAGGCAGGAGAGCAGAGGAGACAAAGGGAGATATGAACATCGCTCTAAGTTGCAGAGAAACAAGGTGAAACTGCATAAGCCCTTGCAAACACAAACACACACACAGAGGATGAAGATGAACACACACACAGGCAGTGCATTAGCCAGAGCATTAGCAGCCGCCGCTCCCGCTCTCGTCTTGGTGAGGGCTAAATCGCGGGGACGCAGAGTGTTACCAAATGCAGCAGTGATTTGTTTTGGGAACGCCACAGCTGTCAGCTCTCGTGGGCTGCTCTGAGAGATGACAGCTCGGGTTGGCCAAGATGACAGCGGCGTTTGCTCCGGGGCCGGCACACTTCAGGTCATGTTTAGCGACGCTCTGCTCAACCTGATGGCTTGTAAGATCAGATAAATCCAACCGGTGTCCCCCCACGTCTGCTTTGGACAAACACACCACCTATGAACGGTGGTGGATGGAGTGACGGTGACAACCGCTTGAAAAAACCTCTCCTTTCCTCAAGGACTTGATGAATGTGCGGCTCGCTCGCAAACCGCCTTGACTGGCGTGTATTTAAGTCATAGAAATAGAGAATTAGGAGGAGGAAGGAATGAGAACGCAGTATAACAGCGTCCCTCAGAGTCTCAAAAGGCAACTTTTGACGCAAGTGTTTTTATCTTCCAGCTCACACACTTCTTAGAAAACTTCTATTGGCGGTCTAACCTTGAGATATTCCTTCCTTTCTGCGTTGCCCTGATGGAGGAACTGAAAGTCTTTACCTCTCACCTTTCACCAACTCCCCTCCTCCTCTCCTTGATATTCTTCTCTCAGGGCCACTGGCACATTCAGTTGTACAGCCCCCGGTCTATGAAATGAGTCTACCTCTCATAACCGCATCCACAACACAGAGGAAGTCGTTTATTCCCTGAGAAATACCTCAATACCCTTTTTTTTTTCTATTCCTCGTTTTTTTCCAGCCAATGATGGACGGTGAAACCCAGGGTCAGCGGCACCCGTTTGAAGAAAAAAAAGATTGCTACTGTAGCTCAGAGGAAGCAGGGAAAGAAAGCCAGCTACAGCTAATCAACAGCTGGAATAAGACCGCCTTTGGCTGGCGTGTTGCACGGGTCAGGGTCTCTCTACCGCTGTCCCCATCTGTTACAGTCCAGCTATCAGTAAACAACAATAATGACGAGCTAACAAGCAACATGCTAATGACAGCAGCGCTGTTCTCAGCGAGAGGGGATTTAATAAAGAGTCGATTCACTCAAATTTCAGATACGAAAACGCATTTGAAACACGACAAACAAGATTTCCGCCTCCACTCCCATACAAGGTAAGTGAAGGGAATTTAATTGGTGGTGCTCACTTCATTGACAAACAGCAGCATCTCTTTCCGAAAACAGTGCACTCATTGTATAGAGAGAAAAAACAGTTCCATTCCCCTCATATAAATCTCTCATCTGGACAAATAAAACCAAAACTAGCTCGATAGCATCAGAGGTGAGGGTGTGAATATCTATATTTTTTTGTATTTTGGGTGAAACAAGCCTTTTATGCAGTAAAACACAAATTTCAAACAACCCAGTGGATACAGAGTCTGTTAACTGGGATTAAAGTTCATTAGTGCAACTTCTCATTCTGTGTGTTAATGCGTGTCCAAAGAGCTAATGATGATGTCAGGGCGGTGCTGCACTCTGATACAGGGAGGAGGAGGGGGGGGGGGCCATGTTGCAAAGGGAGTATTGAAAATGTTCGGCGAGGTTGCCGGCTACGATTGCAACCCAAAGACAAGTTAAATGGTGCCTCAAATTTAACAAAAACAATGATCAGTGGAGGGTGAAACGACAGCGGAGGACGGAGAGAGAGAGGGAGAGGTCTAATCAGATTTATTGCTTCAACAGACTCGGAGACATACTGAGTCCGTAGTTAGGCAGAGAAGAGGGACTTTAATGGAGTGCGCTTTGACCTCTAAACTCTCTGCTTGCCTAATTGGCTTGTTTAATTTCAGCATGTCCAATTCCCTCCAGTCAAAGACCCCTTTTCCAGAGGAGCCAATCCCGGCTACTGCTCAAACCTCCAGTATTCATCCTGGCTTTTCCTTTTTAAATCCCTTTTATTGAGATAAATAAGCAAATATCCACCAAATATTTCATCACATCTTATTCCTTTTTTTTAAAACATAGACGGTCGTTTTTTATAAAAGAAATAGCTGACTTCGGTCTGGGATATGTTGTAGTTATATCACAGCTAAGAGGCGTTGTTCAGCCCGAAGCTACTGCTCAAATATATCATTCTGCATGTCAATACTTCTCTCCATACAGTATGTACCCATGTGTATATACACATACACATACATAACCATATCCTTCTACACGTTTTCACATGGGCTATATCAACCAAAGAAACAAACACATTGCAAGAGATTTCTATTCTTTCTCCCCATTTTTAATTCCGTTGGAAGCCAACATGCTATCCCTATAGCAGCTATTCTCTATTTCTGTGTAAGTACAGCAAAACATGGAGTCAAATGTCTTGTGTGCATACATGTCAATAAAGCTGATTCTGATTCTGGCTTTTCATTTCTTCAGAGAGCTCCTCCATCTTACCCCTAGAGCTTAGACCATCGACAGGACCAAAACTGTCTCCCGACACCATGCGAGTACAGCTTTGATTTATACCACTTTTTTTTCTCCAAATATACACTTGACACAAGATGGGAAAGTAAGATAAAATGAACTTGTCAAACAAAAAAAGTAGAGAGAGAGAGAGGCAGAGATGTCTGTGTCTCATCCAAAGCATCTCTGCAGCAGTCTCACCAAGGCTACACAAACTAAAGCTTGCTTGCAGGATGTCACGGAGCAGAAAGAAAAAGAAGTGAAATTTCACCATAAAAAAAAAAGCAAGGAAAAAGTCATCAGGTGGCAGGCTGACAGTCTGTGAGCGCTTATTTGTGGTCAGAGATGATTGTTTCAGTAGAGCATGCCACCAGAGCTCCAAGTCCCTGTCACCCTTCTGAGGCCAAATCAAAAGTGACGGTCCCCCTTAACCCCCCCCCCCCCCCCCTCCTTCGCTCAAACAAAAACACACACACGATTAAGAGCCCCGTTCCCCTCGTAACACACACACACACACACCCCCTAATACACACGTTCACACACTTAGCAGAGCCGTCATGGCGTCGCACCCGGTTTGTCCTGGTCACATCAAAGCAAAAGTCACTTTAGGTCCCAGCCAGACGACTAAAGGGATGAGACGGGTGATGGAGTGAGAGAATGGGGCTTCCTCCTCCTTGATGTTTTCTGTTAATGCGGCTTGTCCCTCCGAGCCACTTCTCCGCCTTTCCTTGACCGCGCAGGACCGTAAGGGAGATGGGGCGCAAGGTCCTTCTGGATCAGAGGCAGAACGGGACTTTGTTTGTGCAGGGGGGGGGGGGGGGGGGGAAGGAGGGGGGGGGGGGGGGGGGGGGGGGGGGGGGGGGGTTAAAGTAGACGGCTTTCGCGTGCGGGCTCATGCATTTCATGAGGTATTGGTACATCACACCAGACGAGGATGCCACAACACGTGAGACATCTCTTCACACGGGCGGAATATATGATGACACATCATTTGGCAAATGAAACTCACTTGAAGCACTTTCTCTTTGACTCACTCCTCATTAACATTCTTGCAGGCACAAGGTTTAAACTGGCTGCAGGTTCCTTCATGGATGTTAGCAAGCGGTTTCACACACACACACACACACACACACACTCGGTTATATTTATTTTAAATTAAGGGATTTCCAGTTGGTCAGGACAAATTATAATTTAGTGGCCGGCGTGCCGCTTGCAAAATTGCCACCCTAAGCTAATCACTCTACATTCAAATTGTGGCCCTCTGCTCAACGAATGTTACAGTTCTGCTCATTATTTGATAAAACGACTTTGGTTGGACGAGCATGTCAAACTGGAGCTCACAGAGCCCCTTGTGATGGAGGTGAAATAATCAAATAAATCCCATTAATAAATAAAGAGAATAAAACAACTGACAACATCTAAAAAGAAGCGTTTGACTTGCAGACTGAATTTGGTTCTGCTAATACAAAAAATACCAAAGCATATGTGTATTTGTTTGCAAATGATTTATTATTTTGTCTTTGCAGTTCTGCACTAATCCATCTTTATATTATAAGTGCCTATATATATGAGTATTGTGAAAGTGGTAGCTCTAGTAAGAGACAACAGATACGTATGACCTGTCGTCTGTCTCAGATCTACTGATGTTTTTGCTTATTTCAGCACATTTTTGTTTTTATGGACCACAACCAGGTGGCATCCTCCGGTTCTGAAAAGAAAAGCGAAAGCTTCAAGTGTCTTAAAGCTGCATTCTCTCTACTGTCCACCAGGGGGCGACTCCTCTGGTTGTATAGAAGTCTATGAGAAAATGACTCTACTTCTCTCTTGATTTATTACCTCAGTAAACATTGTGAACATGAGTTTATGGTCTCAATCTCTAGTTTCTAGTTTCAAGAGCATTTAACTGATAAAGAGCCAGATATTTTTCTGAAGCGTTGGTAGAGACTAAAAGAAGAGTGAATGCTGGACTTGCATTCATCAGGTGGCCAAAAACATGACTCCAAATGAATGCTAATGGTGCGCCATATCTGCTGGACGTGTTAATAAGTATATATAATGATATCTGTGAATGCTATATTTACAGATTGTTTGGCGGACCGAGTGGCCAAAACTCATTTAATTGAGGTTTTAACAGTGTGGGGGGAAAAAACAAACCAAAATATACATTTTAGGGTACATGTTGACTGGTCTGTATAGTACTGTTTGACTCGTCTAAGCATGGTGCTGCAATAAATCCCCGATCTTTCTGTATACCGACACATTATCGCTTCACATCATCTCTGCTTTAAAAGGATCGTCTACCAGCGGTGAATTCCCTCCTTTTCACATCTCTACTTTTATCTCGGCTCTGTCGTTTAAAATCAGCAGGTAGGACGCAGTAAAAACTGGCCGGAGATTGAAGAAGTGAATGAATGTGAAGAGGAAGGAGGGGGGGGGGGGGATATCAAGTCAGGATTCGGCAGCCAAGAGTTGGCATTTATGTTGTCAACCACCCCAGCCTCATGCTTCTGCTACAACATTTCATCAGTTAAACTAAAGAAGCAACATGTTTCTAGTAGCGACTTGTACCATAACACCACATCATAGCAGGCAGTTTCTGTGGGAAAGGCAAACAGGTTGGCGGGTCTGCACTAAATGAATTATGTATTATGTAAAGCTTTGGAAACATAGTGAAATAAACGATGTTAGCCTCAAGAAAAAGATTAAGAGAATCTCCGACGTTAAATGCTAATATCTATGAAAAATGAAAAAGGTACGGGGAGATAGAATTAGTTTGCTTGCAAGACATTTTCCCATATAATGAGAGAAAAATACTGGGGGGAAGATGACAGCATGCATAAGTAGAATTAAAATGATACTTGGCTGGACAATGGCGGCACTGTTCTTCGAAAAACATGACAGTATGATGGAGCACAGACATTACTGTACCTCCCAGAGTAAGATCTTCAAGTTCTGCTACTTAAAGAAAATAAGAAAGTTGTATTAAACTTAGAAAGTTTACTGCTTTTATTTTCTTTAATCCTGAATGTGTGATAAATGTTACGGGTGTAAAACAAAACATGCGACTGTAAGGCCCATGAAAGGTCGCTGTGAGCACGGGATAAGCTGGAGCAAAGTGAAAGAGGGAAAAAGGGGGAAATAAAACATACAAAGGTGGAAAACAGATTGAAAAAAAAGAGAGAGAGATGGCAAGGCTGGAAAGACAGGAAGAGAGGGGAGAGTGACTCAGGCAGCCAATATTTTTTAAACAGCTTTGCTTCCACTCAACTGGGCATCGAGGCCATTATCCCGGGGTTAATCCCCAATCCGACGGAGCTGGCAGCCTTCCGGGACAAGCCGGGGTGGCAGCCCATCAACAAGGCAGGCACGGACAAAAATAATACACACACACATACTCACACACACTCACACACGTGCATGTGTGCCACGAAGCCAGACACAGGCAGGCATGCAAGCTGCAATTAGAAAAAGTAACACATCGAAGCTATTACCTGTGAATGTCTGGTTCTTAGCCTCTTTTATTTTATTTTATTTTGGAAGTAAACTGTTCGTTTGTCATTTTCTCTTCTTTACGCCTCACTGCACGTGTTCCTGTCTTCAGTATTCCTTGTATTGTTTATCCCACAACCTCCATCTGTCCACCAGCTCTGATCACGCCACATTGTGCGCCTCTAGCTCGCTCTCCCTTTCTCCGTCCACTCTCTGTTTCTTTGGCCGGCATCCAAGGAGTCAAGGTGGAGGAAGAGATTGACTCAAATAAGTATAGCCATGTCATGTGGAGTGGGACCAAAGAGGATCCAGAAAGCTTAGGGAGACTTGGCGCTACTCCCTTCATCCCTTGCTCGCTCCCCCCTCGGTCCCCTCTTTCAGGCACCGCCCGAAAACAATACCTGAACTCTCCGCGTCCACAGTGCACACCTGAAGACCTCCCTGCTGCTCACCGTGCTGTTTGCGCATTTTCACATTCAGTGTACCAGCCAAAAGATCGGCCTCTATAAGCCTCCCGTCCGGCTTATGACACTTAATTTGTACAATTCAGTGGCTCCGAGCCTTCTGACACCTGGTCCTCTCACCTTCTACACAGGTGTTGAGCCTATAGGGATCTAATGGAAATCCACGCAGAGCGAGGATGGACTGAGATCATCCCTGAGTGATAAGAAAAGAGGTGTGACTCTAAGACGTTGATGGTGATGTCCTTTAGCCTGACCACTAATGGCAGGAGTGTCCACTTCACCTCAAGTTCCTCCAATGACCCACACAGAAGAGAAAACGTGATGAATTGCCCTTGAAGGTGCCTTTCCAGTGGAGAAAACATGACAAATGCCCTATTGGATATACTTCCAGTGGAGAAAACATGATGAATTGCCCTATAGGGTATCCTTCCGGGGGAGAAAACTAGATGCAGTGCCCTATTGGGTGTCCTTAAATAGAGAAAACGAGATGCGGGGCCCTACAGGCTGCCCTACATGCTAGAAAACAGCGCTGTTGATCTTTGTATTTTTTTGCCACTGTTCAGTAAAAGTATTTGACATATCAAGAGCTTCAAAAAGAGTGTCATATCACCATATCTCCCTGTCTCTGTTTGTCTTTTTGTACCCGTGTCTTCCTCCTCTACACATGTGTGCCTGTATGTGTGTGTGGTTTCTGGGCTATCTTTCTCTCTAGGCCCCTAAGCCCGCTATGTCTCCCGTGGTAACTCCCTGACTGACGACCCGGGGCTTAGCCTAAATTCTCTCTCTATTAAAAGCTGTGAAATGCAAATAATGAAACATCTCATTACCACTGTCGGAGAACCCAAGATGAAAAGAGGGGGGAGAGCTGAACGGAGGAGCGGACGAGGAGGGCTGTTTGAAAAAAAAAAGGAAGCGGCAGGGAGGGAGAGACGAGAGTGACAGCCGGAAATAAAGGAGTGGAACAAGAGGAGGAAAGGATGGGAGAAGAGAAAAGGGAGGGAGAAAGGATTGGGGGGGGGCACGGGAACAGATAGCCAGACAGTGAGTCTTTTGTTTGATTTGTGTTGCCGTTAACATGGAGGGTAGCCAGGATGGGCCACCTATGCAAACAGGGGTGGAGCACCGATGAGTTAGGAGGTGTCATTCAAATGTCAAACTATCTCCAGCTTATCTACTCCAGACTCAAGTTTAGTGTGAAAACAGCTGCGGTGCAATCACAAGTAATGTACAGGTATACGTGCAAAAGGAATATGTGGTGAGTGTGTGAATGTGTGTGTGTGTGTGAGTGTGTGTGTGTTGATTGATAATCTTATTATCCCCGAAGAGGATTATTAGTTAGAGTTTTACTTTTTTATCTTCACACCTTCTATCATTAATCAAACCAGCTGAGCAGAGTATGACTGTACTGTCCCATAAATTACTACGATGTAAATAAAAAATGTGAAGACAGGAAAAGGGCCTCTTCTTTGTAAAAACGTATCTGTGTGGGGCAGGGAAGTGAAATCACCGACAGGAAGTGTCTATTTGGTTTTGCAGGTGGGAGGAGATTGGCGGTAATGGTAATGGTGGTGGTGGTGGATCGCATGTGACAATCTCCAGGTTTCAACACTGCAGCAGTCTGGAGACTCATCTGCTGATATCATGAGGGAATTCATGGGAGGTAGAGTTTCTAAGGTGTGACATTGTCTAATAGCGAGATTAGAGCATGACTTCTGGGAATTTTGTGTGTTGGGTGGTTTTTTTTTCTGGTCACGGATGCATCATATCACAATTACATTTTTGTTACAAATGTCCACTTTTACTCAACTGTGGAAACCAAATTTTGGGCTAAAATTCTAAAATCCATAGTCTGAATATTAAATATAGAAGATTGTATTTGATGCAGAGTCCTATCAGGTAATAAACATGAGCGATCGCACAAACACCTGGGCTGCAAAGAAAAATGAGTTTTATCGTACTTGTTTGGAAAATGAAGAAAAGCGTTGTGGACACCAGGACGTTGTTGAACGTCTCGTCTCAAAACAATGAGTGTTATTAAAAAGCTGCTGCATCAGCCCTCCTGACCCTTCTGGGAAGGTTTTTCCACAAAATGTTAGAACTCGGCTGCAGGGATGTCGGCTCGCAGTCGGTGTTCCAGTTCATCCCAAAGGTGTTCGATGGAGGCCTGAGTGTGAGGGCCGGTGTCGGTAAAAAGAAGAATAAAAACATGTCTTTGTCGTGTTGAAACAGGAATGGGCCCTTCTGAAAGTAGTTGCTGCAAGATTGGAAGCTTGGTATTGTCTGAAATGTCAAAGTAGGCTGAAGATTAAGCTACCTTACCAATACAAACCCCAGACCTGAGGTACGGCTGAATTTAGACAGGGCTGTCCACATACTTTTGGCATTTGTTATTTTTCAGCGCAATGATGAAAAAAGTGTTTTCTTATGTGTATAATCACCTGAAAATAGTGTTTGGATTTGTGCTTTCGTTAGGGTTGTCCTAGACTAAAGAAATACTCGGTCGATAATATAAATAAACAACTAATGGACTAAAGAAATGTTAGTCGATAAAGATGACTAGACGTCTAAGAGGGGGCAGCCATAGTTCTTGTTGCTTTAGAATGAGCCGTTGATATCTACATACAGAGCGAGCCCTTTATACGGGGGCGTTCTCGTGATTGACAGGTCTCTACCAGAGACGTATACGTTGTCTCTACGTCACTCCTCCACAGTCCAAATATGGTCACTTCTGTTCGTCGGTTGCAAAGAAATACCACATGGTGGCTGCCGTAATCCAAGATGGCGACGGCGAAATCGCAGAACTCGAGGTTTCAAAACGTCAGTCCACAAACCAATGAGTGACGTCACGATGACTACGTCCACTTCTTATATTCGGTCTACGATAAGACCGCTAGATGTCACATCCTTCACACTGCACCTTTTAACACACAACCTGGACGAGCAACAACAAAAGAATCAAAAGCACGACTCAGCTAGACACGACTGTACATGTGAAAAAGTGAACATGTGGCACACAATAAAACCTGCAGGGATACGTGTCTGAAATGTCTGTGGACTAAAAAGCTAATTGTTGTTTGTTAAAATGTGTGGTTTCTGAATGTGCAAGTGAATGACTGAATGATGGTGACTCACTGCTGCTGGTGGCCAGTTGCTATCTGGTGCCGAGGCGGGTGTCCAGAGAAAGAGTGTGTGTGTGTGTGTGTGCGAGTAACTTGGTGTGACTGTTGCTCTGTCAGACGGCAAACAGAGGCATCTCTCTCAAATCCGCACTGGGCCGCAATGAGCTCATGCAAAGAGGGGAGCAAAAAAGCCGCGGCTTAAGTGTGTACTCGCAAGGACAACAGGCACACCCTCCAACCCCCCCCCCCCCCAAAAGCAAATATTAAGAGAGACTTCACTCCCAGCTAATCTAATTCACAAACACTCCAGAGCGCGCACAAACAAGGAAAAACATTTATTTAACTGTATTAACTTAGCCCTCGATGTGCAACGTTCACTTATAACTTGCCACCGCTCCACGCGTTGTACAACCGAGCACCACCCTGATTTACATATAGATAGAGAAGTGTTCATGAAAAAAAAACACATTTGTGTATAATAGCCCCAGGCAGCGTTGTCACTCATCAAGCTGATCAAAACAAAAGCAGCAACCATACAACACTGATGAATCTCGGAGCGCTTTTGCGAATCCGTCCTTCAACGGTAGGAAAAAGAGGAGGTGAGATAAAGGGAGAGAAATCAAGGGGAGAGGAGAGGAGCATCTAAATATAGAGAGACTCACGTTTTTTGGAGTCAGAAAAGAGACAGTGAAGGGTAAGAAAGAGGGAGGGAGGGAGGGAGGGGGGGGATGCAAGAAGGAGAAGCGAAGAGATGTGGGGGACAAATAAAGCAATGGAAGAAAAGTCGTGTTGAGGCAGCACGAGAAGACAGAACAGGCTGGAGATCGATGGGCTGCAGAGCCTCGGTGGGCTTCTCATCTACTGCAGCGTTGTTTAGTGGACTTCTGGAGAAGTGGACACGGAGGGACACTTCATTTCGTCCAGCAGGACTCCAGAGTTCAACACGCCGCCAACAGACGTTCATCAATACGCGGCGTCGATACCGAGGGTCAGCGAATCCTCTCAACAGTTGCAACCCCAGTAAATTCTAACGGTGATCAGCGAAGACGCAAAAATCGCTGAAGTTCTTTGTCTTCCTTGTTTCGGTGCTGTGCCGTGATTGGCTGTTCAAGGGAGGAAGCAAAGCCACTGAGAGTAAAAACAACAACACAACAACAAACAGCAGATTTCAAGTGAAGTTTGAAGTGTAATTGCTTAAAACAAGCAACTTCTTTTTCTGGACTCTGGCTCGAGGGCCCACCACGTCCGCTGTGATTGACGAAGAGCGACCAGACAAAGATGCTTCACCTGGATTCCTCACTCCTCTCCTGTCATCCTCCCTATCTGTCTTGTCTTTTCACTCGGAGCGTGTTTACCCCGATGCAGTTTGACGTTTGACTGTCACCTGTTGACTCACATGAACAGCTGAGATGGCTCGCGGGCTTTTGGGACTATTGCTTCTTCATCTCTTTTCTTTCCCCCCCACGGAAAGAACGTCAAATTTACGTCGAGAAGAAGTGCCACAGCCAGACATACAGTAAGAGACACAAAGAAGGAGAGAGAGAGAGAGACAATAGGTCCCACTGTGTAAACTCCCATGATCTCGCTCACCGAGGACAACACCCGCCTTGGAAACATAATTTTTTTTGAAGAAGTCACACATTCCCACATTGTGAGGCAGCGCCAGTATCAGGTGTCCATCTAAACCACCCAACCACCTCCAATCAGCCGCTACCCCCTTTCATGACACACCAGCGCACACACCAAAAACACCAGGAGGGTGGTTTAGGGGGGAGGGATAAAGAGACAGGAGGGGTGCGGGGGTGAGAAAGAGAGAGAGAGCCAAGCAGAGAGAAAGGCAGACACAATGACAGCGGGTGAAAAGAGGAAGAGATGGGGGGGGGGGGGGGAAACCAACCACATCCAATGAGGTGGAAGCGAATATAAACACAGCAACAATAACAGCCCTGTGTGTGTGTGTGTGTGTGTGTGTGTGTGTGTGTGTGTGTGTGTGTGTGTGTGTGTGTGTGTGTGAATGCAACATTGGAAGAGGGCCGTTGGGGGAGTTTGCCCCTGGCCACTAAAAAGGGGATGTGAACCTACGCACTTCTGTTCTGCTGTTCACATTTGGATGGGCTTCAGCGCTCTCCTTCATAAAGGGAACTAAACCGACGCAGGAGAGCTCATAAAGTGTCCGGCAACAGTGACGGAGCTCCGCTTTCATCACTGATTTTATAAAGTTCACGTAGTAAATACACCACGGAGGAGTGTTGTTTTAGTGCCGGAAAAGCCTTTATGAATCAAAATAACCCAACTTCCCCTTTGAGACGTCACATTCCAACCCCGAAGCAAGAAGTTGCTCTAACTTGTCTGTTGCTGCTATCTGTTGCATTAAAGTGTGATGAAGATTAAAGTTTCACACCTGGTTGATTTAGAATTTCTACTTGAGTGGAAACAAATTAATTCCGCTTCAAGTCTTTTTTGTTGATACACGAGCATCAATATTTCATGGTTCAGACGGAGCATGATCACATTGTTTGTCAGTAATGAGGCGTTTAAACACCGCCGTTTTTTGGCGCCCTCACATCCGTTGTTGTCAATGTAGACAAGCACCTATAACGTGCACCGCATGTCACGTGACAACGCATCCTCATACAACAGTTCATATGATATCCTGCGAAGAGGTACTGAAGAAAATCCATCTTAGTTTGACTTTGTTTGGTTTAGTCAGTGAGGCTTAAAGCTAAATAACCACAACTTCCTCACCCTCGTCATCGCCACGCATCGCAGGTTTTGGTTGCCTTGTAATGAAGAATGATGCCTCGGACACCCAGTGTGTAATACTGTAAATACATGAACACTGTGACGCTTTCATCAGCGGGCCACAGGCTGGGTCACCGTTGTGTTACCTCCTTCGTGACTTGACAGACATTTATTTAAATGAAAGTCTTTGACTTTGCCCCATGAAGGGGATGTATAAATATGCGAGGGTCAGGGGGGAAGGATAAAAATGAGAAAGAGAACAGGGAGAGGGTAAAAATGAGAAAGGGAGTAGAGGAAGGGTAAAAATGAGAAATGGAGTAGGGGAGGCCACAGGAGGCACCTGGCCCACTTACAGCGGAGGAGGAGGAGAGGTGGGAGATTAACGAGGGGGAGGGAAAAAGGAAGAAGGAGAAAGTGGATGAGGGAGGAAACGCAGGGAGAGGAGGAGGAGGAGGAGGAGGAGGAAGAGGAAGAGGAGAAAGCGAGGGAGGTGCAGATGGGATGGAGCAGGTGGGAGGGGAGGGGGGGAGGAATGGGAAAAGGTGAGGAGTAAAAAAAAGGATGTGAGATGAGGAGGCAAGGAACAAAAAACAACAGAAGAAATAATGGGAAGGGGGAGGAGGGCAGAGGGGGCGGGAGAGCAGGAGAGAGAAGGGGAGGAGGAGGAAGTGGGGGCTGGAGGAGAAGAAGATGAAGAAGAAGACGAGGTGGCCTTGTGAGGCTGAGAATGGAGGTGTGTGTGTGTGTGTGTGTGTGTGTGTGTGTGTGTGTGTGTGTACGCGGGGTGAATGTGTGTGGGTGTCTAAAATCATGACGAAAAAAAAACTAACACCTCACCCAAAGTATGAATAAGCGACCACAATAGGCCAACGTAGGTTCAATCTCTTCTACCGGCACGTCGCAACAGCCTGCCTCTACCACTAATATCCCACTAATACCACCCACAGTCCTCGCTCCACCTCACATCAATGAATATTTCATGTCCTGATGGCACTTTTAAAGCAAAAAAACTAATTAGCAAATCCAAGTTGATCTGGCATTAGTCATATCAGGCCAATTAAAAGCCCCAGTCCTACTGTACATGTTAATGGCAGCGAAGTGGAATAATTGTATGTTGAGCAGGGGAGAGAATGTTAAACAGGCCTTGTTAGCAGCACTTTAGCACTCTAGCCAGAGTCCATGGCTGGATTACAAAACTCTACAAAGAAGGATAATGTTCGTCAGAGACACACACACACACACACACACACGCACACGTTTCAAAGCAACAAACTCTATCCATTAATTAGAGAGTCGCCATCAATTCCATGGGGTCAGGTCTGATACTTATAGCTAAAGAAGAGAAATATTTTCAGGGAAAATTATGGTTTTATGCTTCAGTAATAATTCTTCATTCAGAGGATAGATGAGAACATTTCACCAACTACGAAGAACACTTCACACACTTCACACTCAATACCCTCCGATGTACTTGTGTGTGTGTGTGTGTGTGTGTGTGAATACACAGCAGTTTGTATCTTGTCCGGACTCACTGAACTGTGATTACCTCCTTGCCGGTTGGAGACGTGTGACCAAGCGATGAATTTGTGAGAATCATAAAGTCTGAACTAAATACTAGCAAAGTGGAATCTTGTACTTTCACGTACACGTTGAATCGTTATTGACGATATACAGAGCTGTCCGTCATTGTCTGTTATGAACGTTACCGCATTGCATTGTGGGGTATTTATGTCGGCATAGAGTCCAGCGTTTGCATATTGTAAGTTTTAACTGGAAATGGGGTTTTTTTATGACCACATTTTACATTGTTTACCTTTTTAAGTGAAGTACATATTGTGTTGACATTTTGACATTTACATTCAAATAACAGTGAATGAAATACAAAAGTAAATGGTGTGAATAAGACAGAAGAAAGATATTAAATGTATACTCAGGAGTAAAAGGACATTGTGACCACTTCAAATAAATTATCATCGCAGTTCATTACAAATCATATTTAACCTCCGTTTAAACCTCCTGCTCCTGATTTCAACTGAACCAACTCTTTATATTTGTTACATTTTGTTTGTTTTTGTCACTGGAAACAGTATACTATTAGTGTACTGTTAGCGTACTCTTACTAAACGGACAAACAAAAGAATCTCACATGCTGTTGTAGAACTAAATTGCGGTTGTTGTGGAATTCGGGGGCAACCTGTAAGTTTGAACAGCGTGACTCGAGACCCTTTATGTGTCCAACGCCATTAACTACATCTACGCTTCTATTGGTCAGGGGTTCTCTTTAACAAGCGGATATCAGAACTCCACATACATATTCAATAAAGTGCCCTTAACGTAAGTCAACTTTCCCTAAAATGTTCGTACTAATTCTGCTTTCCAGTGTTCCCTATCACCTCCCAGAAATGTCTTAATACCGGACATTCCTAGACTGAATATATAATCCAGTGATTGTCATCCTGACTCCTCCTCTGTGTTAATATCGAGCAGGGATCCAAACATTGGCCGAGGCTCACGGGTCACATGTTAAGACAAAAAGAGATGTTTCCGTTCCCGCGCGGTCAGCAGCCGTGGAGGCTGAGGCTGTGGAGACAGCGCTCGTGGTGTTCTAGCAGAGAAAGGTGTTGGTTTGTATTTGAGTCTCTCCAACCTTCCCTCTGTGTGTTTTCTTAACCGACAGTTTATATTGAGACAGACAGCGCTGACACACACAGACTAAACTGCGGCGCACGAAGAAAAAAAGAGAAAGCTGCAGAATAACTAGAACTCTATAACTAGGGCTAGGACTCTTTTGGAGTGGATGTCTGTTTCATCACCCTCCTCCTCCTCCTCTTCCTCCCTCCTTCTCCCCCATTCTCTCTCCTCTTTTTCCTTCCACTCCCGTCTCCCCTCTCTCACCTGAGCTTTGATATGGAAATCTCTCACCAACCGCAGCCCCGAGGCTAGTTGACTGTTTCTAAAGATGTATTTGCTCAAAGCCGCTCAATTTCTCATCAAATGCTCACACTGTGTGTATGAAAGACTTTCGCTGGGAAAATAACAACTAACAACCGCGTGCTTATAGAAGGCTTTCAGCGCTCCGCAAAAAAAAAAAAGCGGACTTCAACAAAGACCTTTTTCACAAAACCTTCGAGTTCTTAACAGCTGATATGAATTTGTTTAAAAAGATGGTGATCTTTCTGCAGAGAGGAGAGCCGAGGTCGCTAACTATCTTCAATGGAGACACTTGGAGTGTGTGTTCCTCCCCACGAAGGTTGATTATACCGCATTAAGGATGTCAGTGTCGACCGGAAACCATTGAAGATGTAGCACTAAGTTAGAAAGTCTGTTTGGGAGGACGAAATATTTATTTTATTTATTTATTTTCTGGTAAAAGTAACGCAAATCGTGCCACTAAAAATAATCAGTCCAGAGCTGTGACGATTAGTCAATTAGTTGTTAACTGTTGAAATTAATCACCGACTGTTTTGATAGTCGATTAATCGGTTTGAGTAACTTTTTAATAAAGAAATCTCTGATTCCAGCTTCTCAAATGTGAATATTTCCTCTGTGACAGTAAAGTCAACGAGACATTTGTGGACGTCATCTTGGGCTTTGGGAAACACCGATTTTTCACCATTTTCTAGCATTTTACAGACCAAACGACTAATCGATCAATCGAGAAAATAATCAACAGATTTATCGCCAAATTGTTTCGGAAGCAAAGGTCATAATTCTCTGATTCCAGCTTCTTAAATGTGAATATTTCTTGGTTTCTTCACTCCTCTCTGACTGTAAAGTGAATATCTTTGAGTTGTGGATAAAACAAGATATTTGAGGACGTCATCGTCATCTTGGGCTTTGGGGAAATGTTTTACCATTTTTCAGGCATTTTACAGACCAAACGACCAATCGATTAATCCATAAAATAATCGACAAATTAATCAACAGTAAAAAGAATCGTTAGTCGCGGCTGTAAATCTGTCCCACGTCAGCTCATTACCGGAGAGGAGCGACGTCAGCGGTTGATTAAAAAGACGCTCTCGTGTGAACGCAGATCAATGTGATCGTTCAAAGGGTTGTTCAACAGGGAGAAAACATAAACCAGTTTTTTGTTTCAGGTTTCAGTCAGAACATCCTAAATACCGAAGGGGAGTCGTAGTTTGGAGTAAATTGAAAATGTGACTGTATACCTTTAATATATAAAGGAGGCTAACTGCTCTATACAGCAAACATCAGCACAGATCAGTGAGCTGAAGATAGAAGAAAATAGATCGAATTTAAATACCTTTCTTTGTTCTTTCACTAACGCCAGACAGAAACCGAATCTAAATGCATCAATTAACGTGAAACAAACCGCTGTCATCACTTCACTTGTTTGACTATTTGTTTTGACAGCATGCGAGTTCAAACGTACCGTGAATAAAACCAACAATTAGGAGTTCACAGAACCCGGAGAGGGACTTGACTTTGGACATCGACGCGATCGTCGACTAAAGTTAGAAAACGTTCAGAACAATAAGTCGTGATAAGAACCGTGTGACGGTTGGACAGAGACGATCTACTTTGCATTCCCTCAAATCAAAGAAAAAACACACCCTGGTGACAACACACGAAACCCAAATCCCTCATCTGTTTCCTCGGGAATGTGTGATCCAAAAAAAAGGTGTTTTGCAATATCAACAACTCCTCAGAAGACATATTCATTACATTACAGTCATTTAGCAGACGCTTTTATCCAAAGCGACTTACAATTCAGATTCTATCATATTTCTACACCGTAGGCACAGCTACGGGAGCAATTTCGGGGGTTAAGTGTCTTGCTCAAGGACACATCGACATGCGACTAGCAGAGCCGGAGCCGGGGATCGAACCACCGACCCTCTGATTGAAGGACGGCCCTATCCACTCAGCCACAGTCGCCATATTCTGACATCTTGCCATTTTCGCTGCACAAAACCCCTCCTTTGCACTTATTTTTAGTGACAAACAAATTATAATTTGGCTTTTCAATTCTCGCTCGTAGATTATAAAAAAAAATTAAAAAAATGAAGAGCCAAAGCGGCAAATTACCTTCCAATTAAAAGAATTCAGGGACAAAAGAACAAAAGGAAAGAACAAGAGAGCTCATTGCGTTCATTGACATCCTCTCCAGCGTGCTGGTGCACACACACACACACACACATACACATACACACACTCACACAACCATGAAATATTAACACCTATGTGAAAAGACAAGTGGGGTGGTTGGAGACTATTTTTGTGTGTGTGCTTTGAGGGGGGTATGGCCTAATCTCACCTGTTATCTCTGCTGTGTGTGTGTGTGTGTGT
>NW_022280035.1:804952-806610 GCF_004355925.1 Anarrhichthys ocellatus | reverse complement strand
GGGGGGGGGGGGGGGGGGGGGGGGGGGGGGGGGGGGGGTTAGCATGTCAGATAGGTGGATGGTAAAAGACAGCTGTTACACACACACACACACACACACACACATCCCCCACAGCATCCGTGTAACCCCACGGGGATTAGGAACACCTGTATTCAGCGCTGCACAATGAGCTGTAGATGCGGTTAAGCTAAAAAGCCTTGGGAGTTATTAGGGGATGGGGGGGATGGAGCTGGTTTGGTTTTAGGGGGAGGGGGGTGAGGGGGTTAATGTTTGCCAAAACCTGCCTCGACGCCAAATCAGACGTGAGAATGATGATGTTCACGGCGTTGACGAAGGGAAGGCAGAGTTGTCGGAGAACTCCAGAGAGACGGTGGCACGATGTGTATGATGTAAACGGTTCACTTTGCAGCGTGTTAGCCAAACAGGTCCTCCTATTAACAAGTGTGCTCCGATGTGGGTGGTGGTGGTGGGGGGGGGGGGTGAAAAAGCTGGCAGAGAGAGATGGAGACAGAGGGATGAATGGAGTACAAGGTTGCTGACGGGGAACAAATGAGTCTTTACGGAGCATTTGCCCTCTTTTCTCTATTTCATAGGGAACACGCGATGGGATAAACTTACAGTGCAGTTTACTGTCTACATGAACACCTATTCTCTCGTGGGGGGGTTCTTGTAGCTGATCCTGCTTACCACACAGTTCAGCCTGCATAGGAGGACTGAGCACCACCTACATACCAGCAGGCTAACAGAGCGGTGTGTGGCGGCACATTCGAGATCGGACACTTTTTCAAGGTCTCGGTCTCGGACACGGACCGGTTTGTTTACTCCGTGTCGTCTCGGGCAAAAAGGATTTTATTTCACGACCTGAACCGACCGTGGGTCGCCTCATTTGCTTGTTAACGTCACTGCTGTGTTTGCTCAGAGAAAACAGAGGAACATTCCCACACATAAGATCCACCTCTGCAACGCCTTTGGGATATTTTATCAAGACATTTCTCGTGTCACGCTCATAAGAACATATATATCGCAATAAATATATATATATTATTGGAATGTGGATCTTTCAGATCAATTTGAGGAGTGACTCTTCAAAGTCTTGGTCTCCTCTCGGTCTGAATGCTTGGTCTCTCCGTTTAGACGCTCCTAACTGCGAGACTGTTGCAAGCAAATAACAGCCGAAGACACAAGTGTCCACGAGCTTCAATCCTGACTCTCCCCCGTCTCACTTTCTCACCCTCTCTTCACACCCTCGCTGTTTCCCACTAAACCTCCAAACTCTGGATAATATTCAGTGTAACAAAACTCCACCACCTTCAACAAAACACCACCTTCGCCTTTAAACCCAGAACAAACAAAAAAGCGAAAGATGCATTGAACTTCTGTTGTTTAATCAACTTTAAAATAAAAAAGGTCCATTCATGAGATATAACACAAGTTGGAGAGCGCTCCAAATCCTCCTTTGCAATCCCACGAGCACACGAGCAGCTAATATTTTTTCCATCTTTCGGGCCGATCTCGCCTACACGCCTCCTCCACTCGTCCTCGTAGCTGCTGTCTTGGTCTGTATTACATTTTCCCCCCGTGGAACACACAGATGGAGACAGTGCACACACGCACACACA
This sequence comes from Anarrhichthys ocellatus, assembly GCF_004355925.1. Taxonomy (NCBI): domain Eukaryota; kingdom Metazoa; phylum Chordata; class Actinopteri; order Perciformes; family Anarhichadidae; genus Anarrhichthys; species Anarrhichthys ocellatus. Next base: position 804,991 of record NW_022280035.1, on the reverse strand, counting down.
CACACACACACACACACACACACACACACACACACACAC
>NW_022280035.1:781453-784952 GCF_004355925.1 Anarrhichthys ocellatus | reverse complement strand
GACTTCTATACAACCAGAGGAGTCGCCCCCTGGTGGACACTAGAGAGTAGTAGAGGATGGGGACTTGAACCATCCTTTGATGGAGAAAAGCCTTCAGTGTCGATTCTTGCGTGATTTCGTGGCATCGCGAGAATCCCGCTGCCGGCACAGAGCACCAGAGAGAAAGTGAGAGAAGGTTGTCAAGAGCAGAGAGAGGGGTGATCGCTGCAGCACGAGGGAAGAGGACTATTGTTGGAGCGTTGGTGCTTTGTGTAGATTGGCCAGGGAATAAAGGAGAAAGAGGGGAGAGTTGGTGTGTGAGCAGAGTGTTTTCTAGGGCTTGATGTGTGGTGGTGGTGGTGGAGTGAGGGGGTGTAGGCCGGGGGAGGAGGGTGTGGTTAACGGTTATAGCGCTCACAGGAAGCCGTGAGGCAGGGAAAAAGGAAGTGAACCCACCCCCACACTGTTCCAAGGCCGTGGCAGCGGCGATGGCGGCGCTCTCCTCTGGGCTGGAACTAACTGACCTCGGCTCACAGCTCCCACCACACCTTTTAACTCTCTAACACGCACACACACACACACACAGAAGATATTTTTTTAGTATAAAAATGATAAAATAAATACATTACAAGGACAACAACTCAGAGGTATAATCATTGCAGTTCACAAGTCCACAGTGAGTAAAAGACAAAGAGAGATTTGTTCCCGTTGTGCTGGCTCAGTTAAGGCCGTTATGATCTTCTGAATCAGTGAATAGACTTAAACTTGTACACGGCATGAACGGAACATTACGAGTCACAAACATGACTTGCACTTGTTGGGAGGTTGAGCAAGATTCTGATTCTGATTCAGCGTTGGGTTTTTCATTTTATCGTTACTGTAACTGCACCACAAGTGGGAGTATTTATTCACCATCTCTTCATTGGAATAATTTTAAGAATTGTTATAGTTCCTCTAGATGTCACAGCCATGGCGTCCCTCACCACCGTAAAGAGTCTCAGAGTGAACGTGACCTCTAACTCCCACATAAAACTAACTTTCTTCACCCACGTAACATTGCAGAGATCAGGCACATCCTCAAATCCATGCAGAGAAATGTTGCTCCTAGACTAGATTACATGCAACTCCTTATTATCATGCTACTCTTATGTGTCTCTTAAGACACTGACAAGAACTAAGAACAGAGATCATATCATCAGCTTCTCTGCACTGGCTCCCTGTAAAATCCAGAATATAATGGTAAACCCTCCTCACTTAAATGGTGAGACACCATCATACCTCAAGGAGTTCTCAGCATCCTGACCTCTCCTGTGGAACCAGCTTTCAGTTTCAGTCCGGGACTTATTTATTTACAGAGTTTGTACAAAGGCACTAAAGTAGTCCATGAATCTGAGATATGAGTCTACAGATAATCACAATCCCTCCCCGGCGTAGTGGGAGGTTGGTTTATGGCGTGTTGCCGGTTACACCTACAGTCTACGAGCATATCTCTGGGTTACGTTTGGGAGAATACACAAGCCGAGCGTGAGGGTACACAGAGCTGGACTTGGCTCCTTGTGTGTCCTGTACGTTCTTGTCTCTCGCAGGTTTCCATGGGTCGGGATTGAGCCTGCTGCCGTGGCCCCGGCTCGACACCCGCTGCTCCTATCATTACCATCACTCATGTTTCTATTACTATCACTGCTACTCTTACCATTGTCCTTCTATTACATTCACTACTATTATTATATTATAGTAATCATATTTCTATTATTATTTCTGCTTTACTGCTATTAGTTTCACTGCTACTGGTATTATTTGTATTAGTCCTTTTTCTATAGATTATGAAAGCTGTTGTGCTATTGTTGTTGTATCTCTCTCTCTCTCTCTCTCTCTCTCTCTCTCTTCCTCTCTCTTCCTCTCTCTCAACCCAACCAGTAGAAGCAGATGGCCGCCCACCCAGAGCCCAGTTCTGCCCGAGGTTTCTCCCCGTACAGGAGGAGGTTTTTTTCCGTGCTGGTGAGGGAACGTTGGGTCTCTGTAAATTATAGCTTTCAGACCAGCTGGTTGTGAAACAGGGTCTCGAGATGACTTCTGTTAAGACGCTATATAACTGTGAATGTATGTCTTCTGTATGAGGTGTTGATTATTAAGGCTTTAAGAATAATCTAGCAGCAAATGAAGCAAGAGGTCGTGGTGTTAATTCCTGAATCAGGTATTACTGACTTTTTAACATAAACAGTGACTGTAAGATATGAGCACATTTACACAGATTTGTCTCAAAGATAGATCTTTTTAGATCTATTTAAAATAACATCCATAATACTCTAGATATATTAGATGAGAGTGACATAATTCAGCCGAAGGGCTTTATTTTATTTCTCGATTTCCAAAAGCCTTCGACACGATTGAACGCCCCCTTCATGACCCCCACTCTGAGGGGCATTCGTTTTGGGGAGAGTTTCATAAAGGTTGAGGAGAAACAAGAACACTAGCAGCTGTGTTTCATTACCTCACTGTGACCTCGCCTCGCTTGATGAACAGAAAGGAATTAAAAGAATCATTTTAGCTGCAGAAACGCTCCATCAGATTCCTGTTTCCATACACAACTCTTTTTCAAAGGCTTCCGGTTTATTCCTCGATATCCAAACATGTCGACGGCTGTCTATGTCATCGATGATGTTTTATATGACGTTGATTGCAACCTTGAAAATAATTTAAATCTTGTATCAATGCCAGACCCAATATGTTCGTTATCCTAACAAAACGAATATCAGTGTTCTCTCAGTCTCCATCTCATCTCCCCACACCTCTCCTTTGTCAACATGTTTTGTTTATGACAAACTAACAGCATCCAAACAAAGTTCTTCTAATACCCTGTTTACCCAAAACAAAAGAAATTCACCACAAAACCATAAATGATTTTTAACCTTCCAGTGAAAGAGTTTAAGATTTGACTTTGAGAGCAATGAGTGTGAAGCATCTCTTTGTTTCATGCTTCCATTGTTCTGGAAACAATTCATAGAATAGTTAAGTAGCAAATCCACAGCAAGGCCTGCTATTGATCATACTTGCATTATTTCTGGTGCTTTATGTGAAGTAAACAAATTGGACAAAATGTTTTAATAATTTTAGCCAAACATTTTCAAAGATCCCACCCATCTTCATGTGCTTATAGATAAAATGTATTTATCTATTTTATTACCACGTTTTATTTATATTGAATATCTTGTGAGTATAATACAATCTGAGAGTCAGCGTTTGCCCATGTGACCCCCCCGGTCATCCTGGTTGCGCGTCACGTTACCGTGGCGACCGGTGTTTAATCTCTCCACAGAGAGCTGGATCCCAATCTGACCCTTGACCCCGGGTCAGGTCACCTGGGGGGTCACACTCTCCTCTCAAAGGTGTTTGTGAAACAAGTTTCCACCGATGTGAACACGTCTAATTGTAACAAAAATAACAAGACTCTTTTCATGGAAACCATTAAGCTCAACCAGCACAACCGACGAGCTCAAACACCCGGAAACCAGCACAACCG
>NW_022280035.1:768168-781443 GCF_004355925.1 Anarrhichthys ocellatus | reverse complement strand
AAACCAGCACAACCGACGAGCTCAAACACCCGGAAACCAGCACAACCAACGACGGTGAAACCAGAAGCAACAGCTGACGTCAGTGTTTAAAGACGCATCAATGTTTACAACATCTCTTAAACATCATGAGATGCTTCATTTCTGTCTCGCCGTAGTATATTCAGAGATTCTGTCTATTTTTATCTTTTTTCAAGTTCCAGTGAAACGGAAGTGAGAGTTTTCTTTGAGCTTCTGCACTGTGACGTATAACGAGGTTCAAATCAAATCCTTCACATCTGATTGGGCAAAGTGGGCGTTAACACAAACATCTGTTGTCCCTAAAAGTGATGGATGGATGTCCTGATATATTTGGTACCAGAGAACTTAAGAGAACTTCATATTTAGCTTTACAGGAAGAAAAGATGAGTCAATGTTGATATAGAATTCAAAGATTTATTTTATTATTTTTGCATAAAAACATTTCTGTCCCTCATAGCATCCACATGCAATCATTATTATTATATTTTATCTTCATTTTAAATGGTGTTACATTTTTATACCTCACAGTTTATATCATTACTGCTTAGTTTGGTTTAAGTCAAGATGATTCAGTACATTTTGAATCCTTTGATGTGTTTAGTGTGTGTGTGGAGCTGATGTCAACAGTGAGTCCTGTTGCACACAGAATGATCTCTAAACAAGTCATCACTACAATAAAATAACTGAAACCAGATAAAGTATAAAGTTACAGGAGGTGACCATTCAACAACAAGTTTTGTGATTTATTTAAAAGTAACAGAGTATAATTCTGTGCAGCCTGCCTTTGTATTAAAACATCCGATACAGTATGAATATACTTCATATATATAATATGTAAATACGTGACTTTCTTATCCGGCACCCAACAGATAAGGTTTGTCCAAAAAAGATGAACATCTTCTCTGCTCAGAGAGGTGTGTGTGTGTGTGTGTGTGTGTGTGTGTGTGAGTGTGTGTGTGAGTGAGTGAGAGTGTGTGAGTGTGTGTGTGTGTGTGTGTGTGTGTCTGAATGATCTGAGTGGTTTCCTGCAGCAGCTCAGCTCTCTGGTGAGTGTGCACACGGCTCCCTCTGCTGGTCAGGAGCAGGAAACTACGTCAACGTTTATAATTTAGGGACCGTAGAGGTAATTTATTTAGATTATTGTTAATAAGAATACGTTTATGTTACTCCATCCTGCTGATGTTTAATATTCTACTTGATTCAATGCATTAGAGAGGAACTGGAAATGTATATTTTGACAGTAAAGCCATGAAGTATTCATAGATTACACAGTTGATGAAATATGAATATGACCGGACGAAGGCACACACTAGATACTGTGTGTGTACGTGTAACCTACTGTAGCCCAAATCTAACACATTAGTTGTGTTTCCTAAACTTAATCAAACTGCGACTGAAAACTGGAAATAATAATTCAAAAAAACTGAAAATAGTGCAAAAAGAGTCTTGTCTGGATTCAAACCCCAATCTTCTGGATTAAAGACGCGTTTATCCACCACAACCTCCTCCGTACTCGTGCATTATCCCTCCTTATACTACTGATACTATTATTAATACTAAATTATGTATATTTTGCCTAAATCTAACCAAGAAGTTTTGTTTCCTAAAATTAACCAAACCACGACAGAAAACTAAAAATGATAATAATCGAATAAAACAGAAAATAATAAGTCAAACGTCAGTCTTTGACCCGTTCATCAACCACCACCTACTACACACACATTTATGTATATTCCACAACATAACCAAATAGTTTGGTTTCTTCAACCTACCCAAACTGCAACTGAAATAATAATTATAATAATAATAATAATAATAATAATAATAAGAGAAAATAACAAGTAAACTGAGTGTAAAAATAAGCTTTTCTCTGGATTTAAACGTCAGTCTTCTGGGTTTGAGTCCTGAGTTTGACGCGTTCATCAACCACAACCTATTCCCTGCTTCTCTTTATACTACTGCTATATTACTACTACTAAATTATGTACATTTATCCTCAACTAAAGTTAAGCAAATTATTCTGTTGCCTAAATCCAACCAAGCTGCGAATACGAATAATGATAATTGAAAAACTAAAACAGGTTTCTCTTGGGATTGAAACTTTAGTCTCTAGTTTAACTCATTCATCAACAGCACCTGCTCCCTTCACATGGATTATCTCTGTTTAGACGAGTACTACCATCACTAACACTAACCCTTCCAGTCGGCTCGCTTACTATTGCTAAATTAAGCACATTTGACTTGGCCGGCTGTAAATAGCCGATTAGCTGCAACTAGACACTCCGATGAGCGGATAACTCAAAACCTTTTTTTCTGAATATCAAAACATTTTCCAGCGCCGTCCAGTTAATGTATTATTATTGTCTTTGCTCTTCACAGTCTGCTGAGGGGAGTCGGCTTCTCATGGGCTGACGAACCTGAGATTGAGTCTGAAGTCACCATTCTCAGGTCGGACAGTCCTGGAAAAGAACCGCTCAAAGAGCCAAAGCTGGACTTTATGTGACGTTCAGGGTGCTCCGGGATCCTCAGCACTCAGCGTCCACACATCTGCTTTAAATAAAACAAAAAAAGATAAAAACACTCCATTGAACGCTTGTAATGTCTGTTTGAGGACAAACTCAGGAAGTAAAATGTTCAGATGCACAAAGGTGCACTTTTTAAACCTTAAACGTATCCGTTCAGATAAGCTGTACTCTATGTTTTAGATTTGTATTTGTTATTAAAGCATTTAAATTACAGGCTAACACAATGCAGCTTCCATACTGTTGGGATTTTGGCGCGAAACGAAATTCATCATCTGAGAAAATACACCAAAAAAAAACAAAGTTACAAAAGTGATTTTATAATTTCACTTCCTTTTTAAAAAGAGATTTGTCGCTCTGTCTTTATGTTCGTAGGATAAAATAATCCTTTATTAGTCCCGCAGTAGGGACATCTACAGGATTACAGCAGCACAGTGGAGTATATATATATATATATATATATATATATATATATATATATATATATTTACATTATTACCCACATAGTGGATAGTGCAAACAAGATACATTGTAAAAACAAGTATTATAAATAAGAAATAAAACAGGAAAGAATATTAAAAAAGTAGAAAATCCAATGACTATAATATTATATACAGACAGAATAATTGTGTTGCACAGATTGTTAGTGTTATGTGATCTACATCACTTTTAATCTAATGACAATGATGCATCTGAACAACACATCATGACTGTGTGCAAATGTTCCCATTCAGAGAACAACACATCTGGCTCTCTGAGAGCGATGAAACAGTCCAGAGGAGCTTAATGCACGAACCGAACACACCTAAATCACTCGGCCTGACTTTACGAGGACAGGCCGGTCTCTCAGAGACGGTCCTCTCGTCATAAACTGTGCAGGAACGAGGAAAGAGACGATACTTCTTCAACTGACTCATCCCAACCCTCATCTCATGATTCACAAATATTCCACCGTCTGAATTATTCATCCATCAACTGTCTGCTGCTCACGTCCTCATGGCTTCATTCAGAGCGCAGACACACTCAAGGACAGACTGCACATTAAGCAAACAAATAGATACATAGTTTCTCTCCATTCCTTTCATCTCTGAGGGTTCCGTGGTAAGTTTGTTTAAGTCGCTTTAAAAGACTTTAAAAGCTTTTAAAATCTCCCCCTTCCTCCCTCCTTCCTCCCTCATGCTTACCCCCTCGGCAGACTCCTCCAGGCCCAGGCGAGGCAGACTTTTGGGTGGAAAACTGATCTCTATCACTGTGAAGACGTGACCCAAAAAAGAGACGAGGGCAGAGCGACCTGGAGACAAGATAGAAGAAAAAGGCCACTCCTGCTGTGTTTTTACTCAGCTGTGACCTCATCGTGCTCTGTGCTACCAATGGGGATGCAACACAGACACACACATACACACACGTACACACGCAGACACACACACACACACACACACACACACACACACACACACACACACAGCACCTTCCTGTTTGTCAGTGCTGGTGGTAAACTTTCCACTGACACCTTCATTCAAAAGGACCAATATGAAGTTTTCATGCATTTTGACATTTAGGGAAATAAAAAATAAAAAAATGCGTCTGCATCGAATTTGAATACTATTTAGGGAAATCTCGTCATGCAATATAAGGTGTGTGTGTGTGTGGCTTGTCAAGTTCAAAATCAAGCTAGTTTAACAGATTTCAATAAAGATTTTATGTTAAATGTTTAAGACATGCGTGTTTAACTCAACAGTAGGAGGAACACATGCTGCTGCTGATGTTCCTGATATTCTTAGCTCTTGCACATCCTTTGACTGTCCTTCTGACGCCCCCCCCCCCCCCCCTCTCCTCTAAAAAAAGATGCCTCTTGTGGGTCAGTATCTGCCAGTTTGTAATTGTCCGTCAGCCTCATCAAACGCCTGTCAATCAAACGTCTTGACGGCTGTCAGGGTGATAATTATGGAAAGCGATGGAAGATTTCAAAGGTTTTTTTTGCCATGAGAAGAGGACAACCACCACATCCTTCCTGTTCAATGTTTTAAAAGTGTAGAAGAAGTCTGAGTGGTTTTATCAAGGAACAGAACAGGCAGATGATGGTTTACGTTCTGTGCTTTAATAAAGATGTGACCTCTGTTTAACTGATGAGTAACACCATGACGTACATCAAATAACACACTCAGACACTTAAAAGCTTGACTGCACTTTTATTTAACAAGTAAATATATATATTATATATAAAAGAGCACGCAGCAGCAGTGGCAAACACAAAGCAGCACGCAGTCAAACACAACTGGATGTTCAGCTCAGTGACTCACTAACAGGACTCAGCAGCTCGTGTACCGCACGGTAACGGCTGAACAAAGTACCGGAGAGACAACGGCAGTAAGTTTGTTTTTACCTTAATGTTGTGTATTTTAGATTCTTTCAATATGTAAAAAAGTATGTGTGTGTGTGTGTGTGTGTATATATATATATATATATATGTATATATAAACACACACATATATATTTTCTTTTACAAATGATCCGTTACAATCTGTATAGTTCAACTTGTTGAAGAGAACGTCCTGTTAAATAAACTGCATAATAAACTCAAAATGAATATTGAGCAGCTGTGATGTTTGGCTGCATTAGCTGACGTGAGCTTAACATGGAGGAGACACCAAACATCTGGCTCACTCTCTAAAGAACAACAAGGCCAGAATAAATACGCACCAACTTTAACCGACGGATCTCATTCATTTCAGTGCTGACACCGTTTATAAACACCAGGAACCAGCTGTGTGAACACGTTAACATCCAGATGTTCTGAGTTCATGTGTCCTCCACTCAACAGCCCTTTAAATACAAACAGAAGAAGAAGAAGAGCATCTGATGGGGACTGAGATAAACTCTCAATCTACGTTTGTTGAATGCAGATGAGCCGTTTTCTTGGCTGCATAACTATGTAAATGAAGAACACGCTGCATAAATATACACCGCGAGTGCATACTCTGAGCTGTATAATGAAAGAGAAGCGTTTTAACACTCGTTTTAACTGGTTCGGTCAGCGTCCACAGAAAGGAAGAGGGTGAACCAGAGAGCTCAGAGAGACGGATACACCCACACACTTCCCGACTGACTGGTCCTTCACAAAGTGCTCGTGGCGATGGAGTGTTGAGCAACACGAGTTCATGTTCTGATTTTTACTTTTGTGAAAGTTGTGAGGAAGGTATACGCGGTGAAACAACAACCTTAAAAGCTTGACGTCTTCTTCTTTTTGCGGCGCGTTTAAATTCACATTCGTTCGTGTCGTCCACAGTTCACGGCTTAAAGCAACATGCCTGCTAACGTCAGAGATCGTCACAATTCAAACAATAAAATACAAATAGCATACTGTATATATAAAAATATTTCATACTTCATAAACTTCCCATGAGAGCATTTACATGATATTAAATAATACACGCAGAATGCCAACAGGGTGACTGTACAGTGTTTTCAGTTGATTCCTCTGGGCTCCTTGTTTCCTACAGCGTGTCCTCGTATCGTCCTCCGAAAGGGGGGCGGAGCCCCGAATCGCCCGATCAGTCGCCGATAGTTCCATCAGTAACTGGGCTCATCCATCTCTTCGTCGCTCCAGTTGGGCGGTGCGTCTGTTCCAAAGTATCGGTCCCCGAAGTTTCCTACAAGAGCCAAAAAACAGCAGTTAAAAGTGACAAACAGTTGAAGCGGTAGAAACACTAAATGTCTGTTGAGTCCCGATCGATCGCTGAAGGAGGTAACACAGCGGTGACTGAGCTCAAAGTAAAGTATTGCAGTATTTACGTATTTGCAGTATTATGAGGACAGACACCTCGAACATGAACTTATATCTTTTAAACACTGTGTGGGTTTTTTTTCCTACGTTATCGAAGCTCCTCAAAGTTCTCAGTCTCCTCCGTCCATCAGCGTCTGCGCTGTGAGAAAATGTGGGATGTTTACTCACCGATGCCGGGGATGATGTGAAAGAGGTTGTTGACCTTCTTGTCCACAGCGGTTGTGATGATTTTGACCTGTGGGAACGCGTAGGCCACTGAGTGAACTCCCATTTCTGCCATGAGCAGAGACACCAGCAGGATCTTGTCCTCCTGAACGTCATGGTCCTGCAAATGAACAACACACGCATGAATACGGGCGACATGAGGGGAACCATTGCGGGCTTTTCGTGGACTTGCGGCGCACCCACCAGCAGGACTCGAACGGCCATCATGGCGGCGGCTCCGGTGGACACGGTGCAGTCCATCAGGATCACGTGATCTTCACCGATGTCTTTCGGGAGACGCAGGTAGTGAAGCTGATGACATTTAGAGACGAGATGTTTAACGCCAACATGTCACGTACATGACCGGTACCATCCTGTAGCTGTAGCAGAGTAGTAATGAACTTAAATCCACACCTCTGGTTCTCCCGTGTCCTGGTTGGTCTGGATCAGGATCTTGCCGATGCGGACGTCTTTGCACACGGCCCTCAGAGCCGGCTCCATGGTCTCCCCGGCTCGCAAGATGGACACGCCTGTGATCTGAAGAAAAACAACAACAACAAGAAGAAAATAATTCAAACAGAGGTTAATTACATCTGTTTCAGGAGAGAGACGGAAATCCGTCCGAATGAAGAAAGACGGCGTGAAGTAAATGGAGTTCACTCACCCTCTTCCCGTGGAAACTCCTGCCTTCATAATCCTCTCCCTGGGGGGTCTGGACTACGTGGACCTGAGACGATATTAAAGATCACAACAGTGTGACTGTGTGTGTGTGTGTATATATATATATGTATAACAGTGCTGCGCTGTAGTGTACTATAGGAGTCATTCATTTCACTTTCAGTCACGTGTGTGTGTGTGTGTGTAATGCAAAGCCTGTATCTTATGATTCAGGTATGGAAACTTTCCACTGTGGTGACTCGGTAAGTTTCCGTGCTCATGCAGCATCTGATTATCTTTTTTAGCAAATACAAATGCGTACTACTTTCTTTTTCCTTTCATCTTTATCTCTCTCCGTTTCAAGGCCTCATAATGTATCAGTGTCTGTCTGTCACCCGCTCCTCCTCCTGCAGGTATCTAATGGTTCAGAGTCAATGTCCTACTTCAAACAGAGGGAATACAGAGCATCAATGCAGAGCATGTGCATTCAGTCACGGTGTATCTGTGACACCTGCGAGGGGAGGAAGGAGAGCGCCCGCTCGATCAGCAGACGCATCAGCCTCTTGGAGTAGAAGATGAACTCGTCCCGGCTGGTCTCCTTGTTCCTACACGAGGCCGAACGGAGGATAAAGAAAGATGCTTCTGTTAGATGCCGGCTAACAGGTTGTCGTGGTGGACGTGGTGAGGATCGTACCTGATGATGGTGTGCATGCCCCTGACCTGAGGCGTGCTCTCCAGAACACTGAGCGTCTGGGGGAGGGGATGGGCCTGGTGTGCAGAAGCCAGGGCTGCCCTGTAACCACGGCAACAAATAGCGGAGCGGGGGGAAGACGCATGAATACGACTCACAAGCAACAGTTCTCTGCACACAGTGACGGGCTTTAGTCTGATGAGATGGCCGTTAAGAGGCAGAACAAAGCTCAGCAATGATGTTCATGTTCTGGTTGAAGAACATTGTGTGGTTAAGTTGACAGATGTTGCGACACACACACACACACACACCTTTATGTTGCACAACCTCGTCATTCCAGCAAACCCTGACAGATCCCAGCCAAAGTAAATAAATACATTCGTTAAAGATGCACCGAGGATCGTTACGATCGTTGTCGGCTGATATTGCTCCATTATGATGCCTTCAGGCTCTGTAATACAAACATGAGTACTGGGTGAAGGTACATCATAATGCTATCATGATGTGTTCAATGTAATCTTGTAAAACTTTTGTTTTCACAGCAACATGAAATAGATCTTAGAGAGGAATGATGAGCTGTACCTACAGGAGCTCTAAGCTGCTTAAAATATTACACTACTAATGACAAGATTTGATTTCCAGATCATTTCAGTTGTGTAGTTTTTCTGTTGCAAATAACCACTATAGATGACTACAACAAAGTAAAAGGATAAACTCTGACTTCAGTATCTTTGACGGTTGGCATTTAAAAAGCGTGATCAGGGATCTTAATAAGTTTTATTTGTAGTTTTATAATCTGTTACTTTTTGTAGTCCATTTCCTCAATTCATCAACACATCCACTCTCTGGTTCTGCACACATGTAGATGAACCCTCTGCCAGCTTTCACACCAAATTTAAGGGTCACTCAGAGAGTCAATTTAACCACGTTTGTAGTAAAATACTTTTAGACAACAATCCATTCCGTGTGTAGGAGACGAAAAGGAAAGTGTGAAAAACACGACAGTGCTTTGCTCTACTTCCACTACGGGTACATCTAGATGTTGGGTGCCCTCCCACCAGCCTATATGTGCAGGTTTACACACAAGCTGTGCACTCACACACTGTACTGTATGCACATTCAGTAAACACACACACACACACACACACACACACACACACAGACGTGTAAGTACGTGCAGAAAACTGAATACACCACAAATCATTTTTCAGCAGTAGTTAAAGCAAAGTTGATTATGGTCGTGTGCAACCGCTGTTGCTTTGGGGGGAAAAGAGGCAGACGCACAGAATTTGCAAAGCACACGGTGCCAGTGTTGAGTATTCAGAGGAACGATTACAGCACAGAGACCACCATGATGGAAAACACCGCGTTTAACACTATATATATATATATATATATATATATATATATATATGAACCCTATATATATATATATATGAACCCTATATATATATATATATATGGGTTTGAAATGCTGTGTCAAATAAATGCACGCTGCTTATTTTCCATGATAGGTCTCTACTACTTGTAGTGACTCCACACATTAGGGTTGAGTTAGCCTAGCCTGGGCTCTAGAAGAACAGACACAGATGCAGTCGTGCAGTCGTGTTGACACTGCAGTCTCCACCACGTCTCCGTTAGCCAGATGCAGAGAAACAAAGAGAAATCATAGCAGATCTGCTCACATATCCCAGCGAAGTTTCCTCTAAAGAGAGAGGTTTTGTTTTTGTTTGAAACGCAACCATGACAGAAAGGACACACAGAAAGACGAGAAACAGATAAGAGAGGGGGGGGGGGGGAGAAAAAAACAACATCAGGTGGATGAGGAGATGAAGGGATCATCACACACACACACACGCGGGGGAGAAAGGGTGACAGCTTTGGGCCTCCAACTGTCAGAGAAAGGTCATTTTAGGTAGAATAGCGTCTCCTGGTTATCACGTATGATCCAGAGGGAGAAGCAGAGTAACGGGCTGTAAGGGAGCTTTACAAATATTAGATTATCTTTCCAGATCGGATTCACACACAAACCATTGTGTGTGTGTTAGCGTGGGAGGTGCGGCTGTCACTCTTTCACCGTGTAGAAACAGCAGAGGTTGGTATTTCAGCTCACAGGCCTCGGCACATCCTGTGTCTAAAGACAGGCACCGAGCTCACTTCCTCTCTCTCTATGTGTCTCTGTCTCTCTCTCTCTCTCTGTGTGTCTCTCTCTCTATGTGTCTCTCTCTCTCTCTCTGTCTCTCTCTCTCTCTCTCTCTCTCTCTATGTGTCTCTCTCTCTCTCTCTCTGTGTGTCTCTCTCTCTCTCTCTGTCTCTCTCTGTCTCTGTGTCTCTCTCTCTCTCTCTGTGTCTCTCTCTGTCTCTGTGTCTCTCTCTCTCTCTGTCTCTCTCTCTCTCTGTCTCTCTCTCTCTGTCTCAGACACTGTGGCCGACATTCAATGGAAAAACTCAGCGCTTTGTAGTAGTAGGGTATTGGAAACTTTCTCTGTGGCTGAGGTATGTGATAGTCAACAATAGCTTCCTCCCTCTCTCTCTCTTTCTGTTCTCTCTCTCTCTCTCTCTCTGAAAGGAGGGGTCAGCGACTCCAACTCATTGGTGTATTTTTAGACACAGAAGGCATGAAGAGTGTAAGTTGTCATTTCTCTACGAGGTAGAGAGAAGGAAAGTCTTTACATGAAAATGCTGGCTGCACCACACCACGTTCATCTTAGCGGCTTGTGTGCATGTTTTTATTTAACTATATATTTCACGCTAGTGTGGACGAAGTCTTTTTGGAGTCTTAATGACTCTTGATCGCCAATTAGCCGCATTAGCGCTACAACAGTGCCGCCTGGTGATGTGCCGCGGCAGCCAGCAGATCAGTGGAAGGTAGAGGTCGTTGGTTTTTTTTTTTCTGGGGGGGGGGGGGGGGGGGGGCGGCACTGGACAGATGGCGAGAGGAGAGAATGATAGACAGGATAAAGGCCACTCTACCTGACGCTGAGCTCACGCTGTGGGCCGTGGAGGGATTTTGGGGGAAGTGGGGTGAGAAAGCAGTCCATCAGGTGTGTGTGTGTGGGAGTGTGTGTGTGTCTTCGTTTATAGTCGCGTGTGGCACTGTAGCGCGTTCGTTACATTATTTTACGAAACGCCAGAAGGTGAACAAACAAAAATGAACTGTGAAGGATCACAAAGACGACATAAACCGACCTCCTCACTGCTGAGGAGGGATTGTAACTAACCGTTAACTCATACCTCATATTCATGGACTACTTTATCAGCCCGGTAGAGAAACAAGTCAAGTATTAAATGCATTATAAAGAAACAAAAGGTTGAAGTTGTAAAAAATTGTAGAAGTTGATGACCAAGATCCCCCCCCCCCCCCCCCCCGACCACTTCGCTCACGACACGCCGGCTGTGATTACGTCATTTTCTGCCATGCAAACCATGCTACGGCAAGTATAAACCAAGCTTAAGTGTGTGTGTGTGTGTGTGTGGTGGAGAGAAAAACAGAACTGCATTGTGTCACAAAGTCCCCCCCCCCCCTTCTTAGAAAACAATCAGTGACACTTGGTGCATGTTGCACAACAAATCCAAAAGTCTAAACTGAACAGTCTTATTCTGGAGAGGAAGCAGGATGAACCTCTGATTGGGGGTTATTGTTATTAAGGACGTGCAATCATTCATCAATATTAAATGCTGTGTGATATTTTGAATTCACCTGAAAACATACACTTATAAGTCTAAATAAAATAGTTGAAATTGAGTTTGATATAGATGAATATCAACCAGGCGTTAATACAAATGTTATTAAAATCAATAATCAAATGTCTGGAGACTCTTCATCAATCTACTTGTTTATTTCCTGTTAAATGTCTGACACAACGGCAGCATTCTCACCCCAAAAATGATCCTTTGTATATTAATTACTCATCATTGTTATTCTCTCATGCCTCCGCGTTGAACAGAGAATCCAATAAACAGGCGCTGCTTGTTAGTGTGATGGTTTATTTCAATGGCGATGTTTTAGCTACGACGCATGAGTTTGAGAAGCAGTGAGCGTACAGCTGCACAGATGAGACTCAGATTAAACTGCACAAGTTGTGTGAGAGTTTGTAAACAGATGTTTGGCCTCCGTTCAGCGTGGAGGCATGATGGAGGAACGAGGGTGAGCAATTAATATACAAAGGATCATTTTAGGGATTCCGTTAAGATGGACAAGCAGAGAAACTCTAGAAAGATGAATTTTGAGAAGATTTAAATAATTACCAAAGTAAAACTGATTCAGATTCAGACTCTTACTGGATGATAACCATCAAGTATATATTCTATGTTAGGGCTTAAACTCGGAGTAATACATTAATAACATGCTAATATTAGACCTCAATATGACAGCGTGAAATGTATAGTTTGCTACTTTCCACCAAATAAGTTTTTTTTTTACTGAAACAAATATAAGACAACAATCCTATATTTCTATCTTCTATCTCTCTGCTCACACTAACGAGGCCAGTTCATTCATGCACATTCATCCTGCTGTTATAATCGGTGCAGTGCGTCTTCTCTCCACTAGAGGGAGCGATGGAGCCTTTAAATGACTGACAGTAAGAGTTAAGGGACGGTTGCAGCTGATCGTTCCAATGGTATTCTAAAAATGCTTCAACCACACAGAAAACTAACACCAGGAGGGATGAATGAAGGGCCATAACACTCCACTAATATGTTTAGTGTGTGTGTGTAGGTCTGTAATACCTCCTCCAGCTGACTGTGGACATGCTGCACGATCAAATCGATGGCCACCATGTTGAAACCGCCTGACGACAAACAGGAAAACAAAGCGACGTGATGTTAACGTAGAATCATGGGAGTTATTCAGGTTGACAGCAGTGCAATGCAAGAAAAAGACTTCTTGTGTCATAGTCGTAGTAACCTGTATACTGTGTGTGTAAACATGTGTGTATGTGGAGTATGAACGCACCACGGGGCACCACGATGTCGGCCAGGCGCATGGTGGGTTCGATGTACTGCTCGAACGCCGGCTTGACGAACTTGTTGTACTGTTTGATGACGCCCTCGATGTCCCGGCCCCGGTCCGTGATATCCCTCCTCAACCGACGCACCAGCCGGATGTCGGAGTCCGTGTCCACGAAAATCTTCATGTCCAGCAGCTGTCGGGGGGAACGTGACACATGAGAGATATAAATGTCAGGGTTAGTGCTGCAGGAACGAGTCCTAAATCCAGGAAGTGAGTCAGCGTAAATGAGAAGACTAAACGTCCTCACTGGAACACTCGTCCTCCTTTAGCTTAGTGCTGGAGACGTGAAGTCATGTGACAGTGGTGGAGTTCCTTTACAGACTAACGTGAAGTCACGTGACCGTGGTGGAGTTCCTTTATAGACTAACGTGAAGTCATGTGACCG
>NW_022280035.1:752749-768158 GCF_004355925.1 Anarrhichthys ocellatus | reverse complement strand
GACCGTGGTGGAGTTCCTTTATAGACTAACGTGAAGTCACGTGACCGCGGTGGAGTTCCTTTATAGTCTAACGTGAAGTCACGTGACCGTGGTGGAGTTCCTTATCTTGATGAATAACTATAATAAACATCTGTTTGCCAAAGAGATTATTTTTTAATTATTTGCAATGGGAGTGTTGTGTATTTACACTCCGAGAAAAAGGTTTAACTTTGGTTAAACCGCTGTGCTCGTCACTGTCACTTTTTACTCAGCCGTCCAATGACAACAGAGGAGAGGCGGGACAAATACCACAAAGACCAACCGTCACATTCCTACATGTTGGTACTTAATGACAACAATGGAGGATAAATGAATCTGTCCTCTCTTTCTCTGCATCTCTCTCTCTCTCTCTCTCTGTCTCTCAGAAACGCTGCGCCTAGTTCTGCATTTAACAATAAACAAGTATTTAATTAGTTTTCAAACTGTCATCTTTGTCATTCTTAAAAAGGATAACTGAAGTAATCCATTTCCCAAAAAGAAACAGAAAATAAAACAGCAGATCCTGCGGTTGAGCCAATCATTATCACCACGGGGGAAACTCCTTCACCACAGCAGCGTTATCCTTCATATTATAACACACATTCACACTTAGACGACATGAAAACAATGACGAGCTAAATATACCGTCTTCATTCTATTTGTGCTGATTTAAGCTCAAACTCTAGAGCAGGGGTCCCCAAACTTTTTCCTGTGAGGGCCACATAACTTTTCCCTTCTCTGATGGGGGCCGGGGTCAGTTTGTAACAGAAAAAGTGTGACGATTGCAGGGGTGCCTAAATGTAAACATTTATTGTTTTCCAGAAAGCCACACATAACCAAATATTAATAACCCTTTCCAGGATCTTCACAGAAAAAAGTCAGGAAATAAATAACACTATTTGTGAAATAAATAATAACCAAATAACCCTCTCTGGGTTCTTCACAGAAAAAATAAAGTCGGGAAATATATAATAACACTATTTATGAAATAAATAATAACCAAATAACCCTCTCTGGGTTCTTCACAGAAAAAAAGTCCATTGAACATTAACTTTCTGTTGTGCCGTGCACAATCTTAACAGGTAAAAGTTTAGCTTAGTTGTCAGAGCAGAATCTCTTACTCAAATGACTCATATGAGCAGTCTCTCAAAGTTCTCAAAGTGTTCCTTCCTTATAATCCTTTTGTAGGTTCCAGTAGGCTTGTAGACACCTCTGTTTGCAGCTCTTTCTCATCAACTTCCCTGTGAAAACCACAAAGCAAGCAGGCTGAGAAACCAAACTAAGTGGTACAGCACCTACACAGCACAATACATTTCACTACCAGTATGGTTGTGGAGATGGATTTTATCCCAGTAGATGTTATTATGATTAAATTTGTTTGTACTCAGAATGACTCATTCAAGTCAGAAAAGTGAGCGTATGTTCATCAGTGTGAACTGTGGGCCTGCATCTGGCTGGTGAGAAGTTGAATGTCAGGTTCCATTCTAGTCACAGCCAGTCTCAAACACTGATGCAGATGTTCATCTGTCAATCTTGATCTCATCGGAGTTTTCAGGTGTTTCATGTGTGAAAAGGTTTGCTCGCAGATATACGTGCTGCCAAAAAGTGTAAACATCTTCATTGCGTGTTTTTTTATGTTAGGGTACGTATCGTTTGGGAGGGCGGTATAGAAGTCAATGAGACTGTTGGGCTTGAATGCGTCTTTCAGAACATCACAGTTCTGTAACTCGGCCAACTCAAACTGATAAGAAGGCTGGGCTTCATCGATGTCGGCAAGAAAGGGGTTCTGGAAAAGACGGATTTCTTTTGCATTAACATGTAGTTGCTGGAATCGCACACCGAACTCCGCCTTCAACATTTCCAGTGCTTCCACACATTTTTCAGCTGGGAACGGGACCGCTGGGTTCTCTGCAGAGAGGTTTTGGGTAGCAGGGAGATGGATGAAGTTGTGATTTTTCACTTGTTCCAAAAGCAGCGCAAGTTTCACCTCAAATGCTTTTATGTGAGAATACATGTCGCAAATGAGTTTCCCCTGGCCTTGTAGCTGCAAGTTAAGGCTGTTCAGCATTTCTGTCACGTCTGTTAAAAATGCGAGGTGCCATTTCCATTCTGGGTCGATCAGCTCTGGGACCGTTTTATCTTTTGAATGAAGAAATGAGTTAATTTCGGGTAGCAGCTCGTAAAAACGCCTCAAAACTCTGCCCCGGCTCAACCATCGGACCTCTGTGTAGTACAGCACATCGCCGTGCGCAGACTCCAGTTCAGACAGGAATTGTTGGAACTGCCTGTGTTTAAGTCCCTTTGCTCTGATGAAGTTTATGCATGACACCACAACCTTCATGACAGAATCCCACTTCAACACTTTGCAGCACAGTGCTTGCTGGTGAATTAGGCAGTGGACTTGTATCGGGGCGGTGAGACCCCGTTCTTCCATCTCCCGGTTCATGCGTCCTATTAGACCACGAGACGCGCCCACCATACTAGGAGCCCCGATGCTGGCAAGCTTTGACCAGTCTAGGTCCAACTCTTCCATGGTTTGGCATACTTTGCCGAAAATATCCTCCCCCGTTGTAGTCCCTTTGAGACTTTGGAGGGCTGCCAGCTCCTCGCACATCTCAAAGTTTGCGCTAACTCCACGAATAAAAATGAGCAGCTGCGCTGTGTCTTGCACATCCGTGCTCTCATCCAGTGCTAATGAAAAAAAGTCTAATTCTTTCGTCTTCTGCTGCAGCTGGGCATATACATTACCCCCGATTTCTTCAATGCGTCTGGTGATTGTACTCGCCGACAGACTCGCAGCATTAAAGACATCTTTCTTCTCGGGACACACCTCTTCCGCGACAGCATTCAAACATTTCTTGACAAACTCTCCATCAGTGAAAGGTTTACCGCTGCTTGCTATCAGTTGAGCAACCCGAAAGCTGGCCCGAACGGATGACTGGTTCAGCTGAGCTTGGCGTACAAATGTATTCTGCTGAGCTAACAGTCCACTTTTTAGCTTTGAGAGTTTGTCTGCTCGCATTTGGCCTTGCAAGTTATCATACTTGTCTTTGTGACGGGATTCATAGTGTCGGCGCAGATTGTATTCTTTGAATACCGCCACCGCCTCTTGACAGATGAGACAAACAGCCTTTTCTTTGCATTGAACAAAAAAATAATCGTTTGACCACTGCAGGTTAAATACCCTGCATTCTGAATCAATTTTTCTCTTACCTAACCTTTTCGCCATTATTCCGTTCTATTTGACAGGGGCTAGTGTAGGATTTGCGTGGCCAGACTGAAAAAAAATCATAATGCGTCTCTGGTATTGTTCAGGGGGCCGGGCCAAATGTGGAGGCGGGCCTTAGTTTGGGGACCACTGCTCTAGAGCGTCATTTTGATAATGGAATCGCTGTAAATGTGTTGAAAAGTTCACTGTGCTTTTTCTCAACAATGTGTGAAATAATCACACAAAACAGTCTCTATAAATAAATGATCATCTTTATAATTGATTCTGTTTTTATATTTTTGTTTTATAGCTTTGTACTGAATGTAAGATTAAAGGGTCAATGAGTTTTAATTAATATCAGCTATAATCACATTAATAAGTGCAGTATCCTTCTCAATAGACAGACTTGAAGATGAAAAATATGTTTTTAAACTCATAATTATTAAAACAAAAACATTTAAGCACCTGAAAGCATTAACTTTGTTGTATTAGTCTGTGTATAAAAAGTTAAGTAAGTGACATTTTACAGTTGAATATGAATCTTGTCACTTTAAACATGTCTTCAGTGTTTCTGTGCGTGGCACATTTCAGTAAACATTACATGCATATAAATAAAGAAGTAATATGAATCCTAATCCAGTGTTTTGAAGTTACATTTCAAGACAAGCCTGTTTTTGCAAAGACGAAACTGGTCGGTGTGAGTGAATTTAAAATAAGTTCCCTCCCACATTACTCACAGAAACAACATGTTTTGACTCCATGCACACAAACATAAAGCTGACATCAGCACGATAACCTTGCCCTACCTGCAGGAGCTTCTTATCAGCAAAGGACATGATTCCCTCGAAGATGATGACGCTGGCTCCGTACAGGGTTTTCTGTGGAGGACACAACGTTGCATGAGTTGTTACACACGGACATACAGGCAGCACGTCACCATCAATCCTAATTAGACCGCTGAGAGAAAGTCCGAAATGTGAAAAGTACGAGAACGAGCAATCACAACAACGGCTTGTCGGAGGCCATCTGGAGAGGCGGATTTGCGATGTGACTCTGAAGCTCTGGCGGAGGGAGATTATAAACCTCTTAGGTAATCGAGAGAAAAACTGAGAGTGCACCGCCGTGCGTGTTTCATCCTCACCCACTCCTTCTGTCTCCCGTGGGTCGTGAAGTCGTACACGGGGATCTTCACGCTCTTGCCCTGTTTGAGTTTGCGCAGCGTGTGCGTCAGCAGGTCGAAGTCGAAGGCGTCGGGGTGGTCGAAGTTGTAGTCGTTGCTGGCGGCCAGAGTCTGCTGGTCTGGGGTCAGCACCTGCAGGATCGCCACAACGCCGGGATTATTAAACAACAGCAAAAGACTTTCTGTGCAAAATATTTCATCTGTCTCTGTTTCTTGCTTTTGCCAAGACTCTCACATTAAAGTTTGCATATCAACAGTTTTACACGAATGCATTGTAATAAAAACAAGCACACAGGCTCAGATCGTGGTTTTACGTATCGTTAACACGAGCTTGTGCAAAAACACTTAGAGACCGTTCAAGAGCAGTCGAAGTTAGGGGACCTAAATTTAGGAAGAACATCATGCGCCACTGTGACGTCTGTACCAGGTGGTGTGTGTGTGTGTGTGTGTGTGTGTGTGCCCTTAGGGTAGCCCAGCATTACAACCTCAGACTTGGAATGTTGGATGATTTAGAAGAGCAACACTAATCCAGTGAACTCATTACACACTTAGTGTGATGAACTGGGGTAACAGGCTCAACACGAGGAAACACAAACGGGAGATATGAATTCATGTCTGGTGTTGCAGAGTGCAAACTGGCCACTTGGCCACTGGTAAACCCGGGATTACATAACCGCAGAGCGGCAAGAACGCTCCATTTCATTCCACCACTCTTCCCCCCCCAATTCGCTCACCGCTGTGCTTTGACTCTTCTAATATTTTATCCGTTCTGTCTCCTTCCTCTCCTCTTGTCCTCATTTCCCCCTCTGGGGTCCAACGGATCCTAAATCTAACACCTCTGTCTCTTCCTTCAGGCCACTGGAGGGTTAGTTCAAATGTAACTACTACAAAACACCATGAAACTTCCCCAGTTCATTACTGACATCAAGACAAGTTTTATCTGAAATGTTGTGTTTAAATATGTAAATGAGGCATTATGTAAAGGTAACTTTTGGTGAATTTAGTAGTAAAATAAACACCTGAATGTGTGTTTAGGATGTTTTCTTTAGACTAGTCTGACAGAAGACATGTTATTGAACACACACCTGTTTATGAATGTTGTGATGTGAGGTTGTGTGCAAATGGACACACACACACAATCATTACTTGAGCTGCACCATTATGGCCAAAATGATAATTAATTGATTTTAATTAAGGAACAAAATATTTGTATTGCTCCTCTATGTTTAAATAAACCGAGCACTGCTTTCACTTCGATGTTGAGCTACGTTACTGCTAATAAACCAATCTTTGCATCAAAATGAAATAACTTAAAATAAGTGTTTTTTCTTCACCTGAATCACATTCATCATGTGACTGTGGGAAGCCAAACATGTATGTGATTGATGCTTGTTTAGTAAATACACACTGCACACACATGCACACCTTGTAAAAGGAGTCCATGGAGAGCAACACGACCCACGGCACGTCCAGATCTTCGATGATTTTCCGAGCTACCGTCGTCTTTCCTGAAGCGCTGCCGCCGCACAGACCTGTGACACAACATGAGACACCACATGAGACACCTGTCAGGCTGCAAAAGTAATAAAAAAATACCTTTGCTTGGTGGGAACGCACTGTGCAAGCGCTGGCTTGACGAGGCACCCTGATAACATGCGTGCTGAGAGCGCTGTAGGCTATCGTTGTCATGCAGGGACGCAGGCTGAAACAGATACCAGAGCTCTCTTCAAGGTAAAGCAGAGACACTACTAACTCTGTTACAATGTCAATAACAATGTGAAAGAGCTCGTCGATACACATTAGCAGTAAATACAGTGTTCACTTATTACTGTAAAAAACACTTCTTATCTGCTTGTAGAGGGTATCAATACAAAATGACCTTTAAATTCAACAGTGTCCTAGTAGAGGTACTCAGTTCTTTAGACTCAGACTCAGTTATTTAGACTCAGACTTTAGATTTAGACTCAGTTCTTTAGATTTAGACTCTTACTCAGACTTTAGATTCAGACTTGGAGAACGTACTCCTAAAAGGAAAGAAAACATGAGTGTTTGTTGCGTCCTACCGATGACGAAGGCCTCTTTGGACTGCGCTCCGTGCTCGTTGTACCACGGCGGGCGGCCCGCGGTGTAAATGGTTCGTTTGGAGGTGCGCAGAAGAGGAGGATCGGACTTGCACTGACTGGTGGTCCTCTTCCTCGGGGAGAGGCCGGTGCTGATTGTGGGGAGAAGCCGGTCCAGAGACCCCTCGCTGCCTCCGCTGCAACTCAACAGAACATGTCGTCACCGTTTTGTTGCTCAAATTACTGGTTTTGCGTACAATTCTCTAACTCTCGCAATTTCTCATTGTTTTATTGCGCAGACATGAGCTAAATCACCCTCATTACAAACAGTGACATGTAATCAGGGTTTGTAATCTGCAGGATTGCCTTTGAGCAAAGCTCCTTCCTGTGACACAAACAAACACAAACGGGCAGCTCGTCTTTGGGATGGAATACAGATGAACTTCAGAGAACAGTGACCTTGTTAGCCTCCTGTGGGTTAATGATTAACAGGTGAGCTTTGTCTGATCATGTACAGTAAACTGCTGCAGATACCAAAGTGCACTATATGTTACTACCTCTGTGGAAAAAAATTATGTTGACTCGATAAAACTATAGCAACTACGGCCCCTCCCACTCATGCAACTGAATCATGCAGCACTGAGAGAGTTGCAGTGACTAAGACCTTTGTGATGAAGTGTTTTGACAGATAAAAAGTGACAAGTCGTTCAAAGCAGGTACGAGAGTCTCGTAGGAAGCAGGCACAATGAATTTGCATTCACTATTCAAACCAAACATGTTGGTGGATCAACATATTCTACACAACACCGATACTTCTTCCACTCTGAGAACTTCATGTACGACTCACCTGTATTTCAACACGCACACTTCTGTAACAGAATCTGGCAACCGAGCGCTCAGAGTTTAATTGAGTGGCACGTCGAGAGGACGGTGAAGAACAATGAGTTAGTTTATGGTCGTGACTAATTAAGATTAGGTAAGAACTGGTCTGACCCGTTGCTGAGTACAGTAACCTGCTCCCCCTCGGATGAAGTCTGTGGTGCTGTACAACATATTATAGCCTGAAGAAAAGACTGCTTGGACATAATCTTAATCACTGATGTCATAAATAATCACCAATGTCTTTGAGGCAGAAGTCTTGAATACTCACTGCAGTATTCTAGACATCCGCACTTCACCCAGTGAGGATTGTAAAACGCCAGATGCCATAACTACAGTACATTGTGTAAGAGAGCTCCTAGATGTAACCTTTAGTCTCTTTCTCTGTTATTCAGGACAGACAGAGACAGCGAGAGAGAGAGAGAGAGAGAGAGAGAGAGAGAGAGAGAGAGAGAGAGATTCTGCTGGTTATCAGTAAAAAGTCAAACCAGGGTGCCATAAAAGATAAGCCTGGTGGACTGTGCGGAATCATTCCCTTGTGCAATCTATCAATGCTTAGGTTAGGTTAACTTCTAAAGCTTCTTAGCTGTGAGTTACTATCAGTAATTAAAGTCCGCTAGTCGTCTTAGAGCTGCTATGTGAAAAGCTTTATTTTTTGTAAACAATGAGGGAGTTCAGATTTACCGAACCGCTTGAAAAAGTAAACATAGCAAAATTGCAAATAGCGGATGAGATGCATTGGGACTCGTTGGAGGCCTCTAGTGGTCGATGATAACAGCAGCAGTACATAAGACGGAGGGTTAAACTACATCTTGAGTCTTTTTCCCTCCATAGAAACCTCTCTACGTTGTGGAGGATCTTATGGATTAAAGGCAACACATGGCATTCATTGAGAAAAACCCAACCATAAATCTACTGAGCATGACTACAACTCCTCAGTGCAGCCTGGGTTATGAGGAAAACAATTCAATGAAGTGAGAATATTTCTTCAGCTAAAGACATATTTCTGAAAGACTAAATATTAAATAATTAAATGTGTTTGTCGAAACAAACAGTACAAAACTCCTCACACACTGAAGCAACTCTTTACTTTTTTTTTTACTCTTTACAAGTTGTGTCGAATCATTAATTTCTCCATCAGAGATGTGTAAAACAACAACACAATATGAACGTAATCGTCACGATATAAAAAAACACCAGTGCAGTCACTCATTTTCAACCCGTCATGTTAATAAGTGACAGATGTAAAGTTTCCCAAAGCAGTTCAACAAGAACCTGATATCAAAGACAGCAGCCGTCTCTCCTGTTCATCCACAAAAAAACAGAAGCTCCGGAGACAAAATATCCACAAATCCATAAATAAAATGCACTTACCTGCCATCAGATCTCAGATTCCAACAGCCAGATATTCTAGCTCCTGAGTAGGATGGTAGAGAGTTCATGACTGGAGGAAAAACACATGGGAGGCTCCCACTGTGCGTACTCCACAAGTTGTGTTTTAATCCCAAATTACTGCCAACAAGTACACTCCAAGTGTATGTATACACACACACACACACACACACACCCGCACAGTAAAGTTAACGGCCGTGCCCTCTGGTACAACACATCCAGAGAGACAGAGGGCAAAATATAGAAAGGGGGGAGTCAGATTAGATGAGAAATGAAACTTTAAAGCATCTGTTTAGCTTTCTGTTTCTTCCATTCAGTGGAGCAATATAGAAAGAGAGACAGAGAAACAAAGAGAGAGCGAGAGAGAGAGAGAAAGAGAGACAGGAGGCACTGCAGCTCGATGTGGAAATTCAGGAGCTTTTCCCCTCCCCTTTCTCTCGCTCCACTCCTCCCCTCAGCCACCCGGCCAACAAATGTAAGAGGATAACCTCCCCTTCAGATTATGTTCATTAGGTGGTATTAATAGCATCAGGTTAGAGCCGGCCCTTCCCACTCCTGACACACACACACACACACACACACACACACACACATATGCCACGCTCGGGTCATCTGCTTTTGACAGTCGGTATCGCAATATAGTGACTGGAGCTGCAAGAGGGACGAGAAGAGGTACCAATAAACAAACTTGAAAGAAACTCCTCCTCTTCTTCAAGTTTGTGTTGAGGAAGCGACAGAAAGGGAAGGGCAGAGTGGAGGCCCCCCCCCCCCTGCTGGGACTTGCTATGTGTCTCTTAAACCGAGTACACCAGAGTCTGGAGACGTCAGCACGACAACAAACACACACACACACACATGTGTTCCCTCCCTAACTTCACTGGAGGTGGAGGGTGGGGAGTAAGCAGCATGATGAAACCCAACACTACCGCTACTATCAGCTGACAGAGGAACCACCCAAGGCAATGCACACATACGACACATAAACACACGCATGCACTCGCACCAGACAAACAAATCATTATTCTCAGAGATCAGAGGAGACAGACGAGGCAAATTGTTTCCAAAACCCTAAACTCAGCAGGCCAACAGCTCACTAACCCACACTGCTTAAGGGGAAGTTAAACCAACATTTAGAGCAATATTTGGAGAGTGGACCTCATGTCGGGTTTACTTCCTCGTTAAAAAACCCACAGGGGAGAGGCACAGATGCAGTGTTTATCCCTTCAATGTTCACTGTAGTTTTCGGGACTGTTGCTTTAAAAGCTGCAGCCAGAAGACAGCTGCTGTAGCAAGAAAGCCACATGGAAACAAGAAGCCTGAACTGGTTACTATGCCAAACATCCAGCTGTCTGTCTCTCTGTGGCTGCAGACAGACAGACAGACAGGTCAGCAGACACAACTCAAGTCACATTAACTAATACTGTAAGTACAGCGAGAGACGTGTGTAACTACTACTTATTAAACTTCTCATTTAAACTTTGATAATTTCATCATTAAAGAAAATGAATGTCTCTAAATTAAAAAAGTCACATTTCACAAGAGGCCATAACGATATTTCAACATGATCCAAAGTCCACACGCTTTATTCTTATCTATTTAAGAAACTAGGACAGACTTATGTAAGCAGATACTATATATACATTAAGGTATATATGTAAATACTATATGTACATTACGATATATATATAGTATATACAAAATAACTGACCATAGCCATGCAGCTAAATACATTTTTTTTTGAGGCTGTAGTTTTCTGGCACTTGTGAGCTGTACCTGAGTTATCTTTTTGCAGCAATAGCAGTGCCAACAAGGCTTTGGCATGTTCCATTTAATCACGTGAGTCTACCAAAAACAAGGAAGAAACCCCCTCAGCGGATAAACCAATGCAGCAACACCCTCTGGTGGCTCAGTAGGGGAACCAAGTGGAACCTGTGAGACAGCTGACTAACACAGCATGACGCCATGTATATTTAGATCAGAGCATTAGCCACCTAGCTAAATAATATGTTATTCTGTAGCCTTGTATTTCATCAATCAATCAAACTTTATTTCAGACTCAGTGTCCATATAAGACAAATACTCAAAATGACATACAAGAACAATACAAGTACAAAAGCCTATCAATGCCTTACAAAGAGACAGCTGTACCAATGTCTCCACAGCTGGGACTGGTAGCTGTGTCTCTTTAGTAGTAGCATCATGGCGTCATTTTAAGCTACTTGAAGCTTTTATTTTTTGTAATTTGACCACAAGTGTGTGTGCAATATGCTGTGAACAGACATCTTCACTCCATCTGTACACGTACACTATTCATCCTGAGAGGAGGGCATTTTTTGTTTGTCAGAAATCAGCATTTTAATCAGCAGAAAAGAAAGCCCACGCCATGCTTCTCTTCTGTCTTTTTCCTGCTTCATTCGAGCTATGAATGTCTCCCTTTAAGCTAATGCTAACGCTACTCCAGTCACATGTCGCATATTTTAGGAGACATTAAATATACCTGTTTTTTATTTTTTTTATTCTAGTTTTGAGGATGATGACAGTGAAGCTAAAGCTATGTCAGGGGGGCACCGCGTGTGAAATATGTTGAAAACCAAGTGAGAGAGTTTGGGGCAAAACACTGTGGTCATGTGGTCCGTCATCCGCGGAACCTCGGTCACGTCAGCCGGCACTTGAAATGTAATGCTCGTCTATTCGAGGTGCTACGGTACGGGTGCTTGGATAGCCCAAAAAGCCCCGAAATAGACCTATATTTCATCAATAATTTGTCCAATTTGATATAACAAGTCAAAAACAACGTAATTCTGTACATTAAGTGAAATATAACAATAATAAAATCTGAAATTACACTGCTGTATAATCTTTAATTGAAAAAGGGCTCGAAAATTATAATATGACCTAATAATCATCTTTGATCTCTAAAAAAAACATTTCCTTCATTGGTTAAGGATTAATTTTTATAAAATGTCAAATATAGGGAAATTATGAATATCAAAATGTCATTTGAGCTGACTTTACATCTAATTTTCTCAAAAACTGTACAGTAATATTTTATGACAATATTCATGTACATACTGAAGGTCGTCATTAACAAGAATCCAGTGAAATATTGACATAACCTCTTAAGGATTCATTTTTATAAAATGTCAAATACAGGGAAATTATGAATATCAAAATGTCATTTGAGCTGACTTTACATCACCTCGAATAGACGAGCATTACATTTCAAGTGCCGGCTGACGTGACCGAGCTTCCACGGATGACGGACCACATGACCGCAGTTGCAAAACGACGGTTTGAAAGTACGATGTGACATTTTTGTAATAAACGGTTAACGTCGTTACGGTGTAATTAACGTCCCGCCTTCCGTAACAGCGACACGTTAACTACTTTTACATAAAAGATGACGTTACTTGAGTGACGGGTCGTGTTTCACGTAAAGATGCTTAAACCAACTCACAATTTTAAATGTCAAAAAAAAGTCCCCCCAACACCCCCCCTTCCAAAAACAAAAACCGTTTTATGAAGTCCGTGATTTCCGGTTTTAAAAAAAGACAACGTTTTAACCGTTTTGTTTTACCTGGTCGACACAGAGGAAGCTCTCTCTTCGGTCTCCATATTTGAGAGCCGTTCTTCCCTGCTAACGGCGGACATTGCTTCTCTGTTGACAATTAGGTGTTGAGAGTAGAGCGAGCGTCAATGTTTTCAGGCATCATGGGACTTGTAGGCGCATCGTATTTCACTGTCGCGACGTTACAACTCCTCCCCAGACGGACTTCAAGACCCAGAATGCACGCGGCTGCCTTCAGCCTATACAGCCGTGTGCATGTGTGGGATTTTACATCTGAATACTGATTTTTTTTAAATCACTTTATTACATACATAGATATATTTTATTACACGTTTGTGTGGTTCAGTTATGTATATTATAACACAATACAAAAGTAAATTACAACTGACAAGAATGTCAGTTCTAAATTGCTGTTACAAATTGCACGTATAGATCTAAATCGTTGTAATATTAATAATAATAATCATTATTACTTGATAATAATCATGTTAATAATAATAAGTATTATATATGTGTGTATATAAGTATATATATGTGTTATATATATACACACACATTTATATTAAAAGCTGACACAGTTAACACAGTTTTAGTCAACAAACTTTTATTAATTAGTTGAGGGATACTAATGCACAGGTAATACAACAAGTTTGGGAGAAAGAATGTAACAGCTCGGACTCGGTGGAGGCGCTGATGCCTCCTACGTTAGGTTCTATACAGCTTAACTTCAGATACATCTTTAACACACCATTAGTCTCATTTCACCTGTTACCTAAATATCATAACCACGTGTGAGCTACAACATCGCCTCTTAAAACCCGCAACGGTTTTAAAGTAGGTAGCATACAAAACGAACCATTGTTCTTTTTGCCCAAATAAAAGGGTGAAATCCTCAGGCTGTCTTGGGGGCGTTTCTAAGGTTTTTGGAAATAACATCGCTGACAGAGGGAAGACACTTGAGCCTGCTGCTTTTCCCTGGGTACAAAAGTCACACCACACACAGTCAGGGTAACTAGAAAGCTCCAACAACACTCCTATGTCAAGCCTATTTCATGGTATAGTAAGTGCACTAAATACAGAAACAAACACACATACATATGCCTTGTTGTCCCATATTGAGTAGATAATAACAAAGGACTCTCTCACTGTGTTTGTCATCGTGTACTGAAAAAGAAAAGCTCAATTCATGTGCAATCATCAGAATGGATAAAATAATAGTGTAGCCGGCACACGGGCCGACAATGTTTGTGGTCTACAAATGTTTTTAAATGTACTTTTTTTTTTTTTACTTTTTAGATTTCATAATGTGTAAAAAGCATTTTTCAAAGCAAACAAATAAAAGTAGGGGGAGTGAAAAAAAAGAAAAGCCGTACAATTTTTGAGAAGACAATATCAAAATATCTGCAAGCCAACAAAACCAGCTGAACATGGTGTATTGCTGTTACTCTCTAATACACATTGTTGCAGTCAGCTCACACTGCGGGATAGATATGTGTGTTTTCCACATCGTAGGAAGACGGATAGTAAAGGGTGTGATAAAATATAAAATACCCACTGTCATAAAAGCAGTGCCTAGAACTATCATATTGCAACACCGAAGCTTGTCAGGTAAACACGGTCAATGTGACGTCATTGATGAAACGAGTAACAAGCAGCTGATGAACCCTTTCTGTGCCAACGCTGACATCCAGTCTTTTACAAAGGTGCTAACTGTTTATCACACACACACGCACACACACACACACACACACGCACGCACGCACACAAGGTCTGGACAACTCCATATCGAGGTCCACGGACCGATCAGTGCTTGTATAACTCGTCCCGTCGGTCAGTTTGAACCTGGATAGAAGATAAAAGGTCCATCAGAGACGGAACACATGCATAATCATCCCCACCTGAACTTAAGCTCCATCAGTTGATTAATGATGGAGTGAATTCAGCTCCAATCTTTGCTCTACAATATAAAAAAAGTCGGTCACGGCGTAGGGATGACACCACCTGGGACACATATTATTCTTTTTAAATGTTCTGCTGACATCAGTGCTCGATTTTAATTTTTTTTTAAATATTTTTGTTTAAATGATGACATTGACATTTGTTGGTGCAAAAAATTCAGACGACGTTGCCAGTGAGGAGCAGACGGCAGGATGGATTATCGGACTTCAGGTCCATTAAGGTCGAGTGGCAGATGAAGCACCCTTTGTTATCTCACCAGGACATCCCCACATCACAGCCGTGTCCACAGCTATCAGATTGCTATATCTGGGTAACACACACGAGAGAATATAAAATAGATTCATGATCTGTCAGGTTTTTATTTTACGCAAGCAAGTCATTATTTCTATGGACATAGACTCCAAATATAAATCAAATATTTGTATCCATTTGCTCGAATCGTTAATATAACTGTGGTTTCAAGTACTTTAAACACGTTAAAGTGAAAATATTCTCTGATTGCACACATTTTAGATGTTAAAATTAATTTAATAATAATGGATTTCTATTATTTTTTAAATATCTGAAGCTAAACTAACTCGGAGCAGTTATGGCTTTGTGTGGCGAGTCATAATTATTACAGATTCTATCTAGAGAGTTCAGCGTCATCCATGTAAAGAGAAATTTAGTTATTTTTTAATTCTCTAGAGTAAAATATTACTCCTGGAGTGCAAAAATACAAGAGGGGAGCGAGAGGGGTTAAGGGTTAAAGTGCAAGGCGGTAACTTTGAGCATCCAGGAATTAATTCATCAACATCGTAATAAGTGAATCTTCATTTGCGATTATTTTTTTAATAAAAGATTATTTCCCCTCAACCTCTCCATAAAAAGATATTCTCTCCTCAGCTCTTTGATTCAAGCTAAAGCAGAAGCCCAAACATGGCCTCCTTTTTAAAATGGTGTCGCATCTTTTTTCTTTTGATTGTGCTGCGACGGTGCAACAAGCTTTCACCCCTCGGCCCAACGTTGAGCTCTGCCGGTCCTCTTTTAGACAGAATTCTTCAAGTTTTTTCTTGTTTAAATCAATTAAACAATGCCTTATTATGTATTAACGTATACTTTAGAGATGGAAATCTCAAACAATCACTTTTTTTTTAGGGGGAAGG
>NW_022280035.1:729204-747749 GCF_004355925.1 Anarrhichthys ocellatus | reverse complement strand
AAAGCAGGGGATGCTTTAGGGCGGGGCTACACAGTGATTGACAGATCGCTGCCGCTACCAGATACCTATACATATATATTCATGTTTACTCATCTTGGTTTGTTGTGTAAAAAGTCTGAACAGGAACTAAAATGACACACGTATCATTTTCCCCCCTTTTGTTTCGGACCAGATTTGCACATAACCTCTGCATTATTTACAGACTATCAGAGGATCAGGTTCATGTCGACTATGTTCAAGTCTGCACGTGATGTGGACTACGTGTGCTTCATGGATCCGCCCTCCATCCTCACCCTCTTGCTGTCCGGCACCAGGTCGTCCTTGATGCGGCGCTTGGTGCCCCAGTCTTTGGCCAGCTCGTCCTCGGCGATCTCCTGCAGGTGGAACACCGCCACCTGAGCCGACCGGCGCCTCACTCTGCCGCTCGGCGTCCGTTCAAAGTCGTCCCCCTGGCTGGCGGTCTGCGGCGCTCTGTCTCTGACTCGCTCCCTCTCCTTGTCCTTGTCCGCCCCGGCTTCTCTTTCCTTGTCCCTCGGCTGGCCGGGCGGGGCACTCTCCTGCCAGTCCTTCTTCTCCGGCTGGCTCGGCTCCTTCTTCCCCAATGATGGAGACTCCACAGACACCACCTGGGGGAGCAGTAGCACACTTCTTTGAGTGGGAAGTGTTTGTAAACTAGTTATTACAAGAGATGCACCGATACCAATGCTGATATCGGTCCGATACCGAAGAAGACAATTTAATTGTTACTAAAATGTCTTTTAAAAGCTTAATAATGTCCATAAAAAACATTTATTCACAAATATGAATAGTGAGTACGAGAGACGATTTTCAACCATAAACCACAGCCAGCCAGAGCCTCAACAGGTCGCACGAAGCGAGCCAGTCTTCAGCTCTGTTTGTGGACCTAAGCGGGCCCCCTTTGGACAAAGTTGATCCAGTGCCTGTTCTTAAGAACCTGGATTAAAGCAGGACATCGTCTCTCCTCTTCTAGGAAGAAGCCGAGCCGAGGTCCGTGTGTGTCGGTTAAAGAGAGAGGCGAGTGTGTGTACGTGTGAGTGGCCTTATGGCGTGTTAACGTGTGTACAGCCTAGTTGTCTTGGCTTGCATCCATAAAATCTTGCATATTGCGTATCGAGTCTGTGTAGGACTTCAGCCCATCGGGCTTCGTTTTCAGTTTCAGTCCCGAACAGAAAGAGTCTGCTCAGGCCATCCCTATTTATTACAGTAAAATCAAGTTTAAAAAATGCTTCATCAGTGGGGAACTGAAAAAAGGCCTGTCTCCTACAACAAAGACCGTCTCCCAGGATGATCTTACCCTCTCTTTGCCAGTGTTGTTGTTGGTGTCGGTGGTAATGTCCCTGTTGTTGGCGGCCGTCACGGCGGCGGCGGCGTTGACGATGGCCGGAGAGTGTTCGGTACGCACGTGGTAATCCCTGCCAGCCTTGGAGTGGTAGGTTTTCCCACAGTGCTGGCACAGAAACACAGGCTTCTCAACGTCAGAGACCTCTCTCCCACAACGTTTCTGGTGGTACTGGTAGCCCATCAGGCTGGAAAAGTGGGCCGAACAGCCCTGCATGTGTGTGTGTGTGTGCACACATAATATTTGTGTGATCGAGTGAGGCCAGTGACAGAAATGAGACAGAATGAAAAACACACATTAAGCAGGAAACTGGGTTAGTGTGACGGCATGTAGGTGTAATGGAACAATATTACAGGAAACTGCTCATTCATCAGCGTGAGGACATGTCACAGGAGAGGAGAGAGTCTATTTATTTCTTCCTCTCTGTCTTTTTGCACTCTAGTGTGAGTAAAGTGTTGATGTGGTTTTGGGCAACAAGTCAAGAACGAGGATTGAAGGAAAAAAGGAGAGAGAGAGAGAGAGAGAGAGAGAGAGAGAGAGAGAGAGAGAGAAATAAAATCCAAACAGACAGATGAGGAGAGTAAGAGTGCCCCCCCCCTTCCTGAAACTCGGTTCTAAACAGGAACTGGTTCTCAATTAGTAAAAACACGGAGTATCGTTGCAGTCCGGAGTTATCGGTTCTGCTATCGGTACTTTTTTAGTTCCTGAGTGAGACGTCTCGTCCCAAACGTCCTCTCTCTGTCTCTCTGTCTCTCTGTCTCCTCTCAGTACAGCGTGAGACTCACATCATGATCAGAGAGAAGGAAACATTGTAGAACTCTGGTCGTCTCAAACACAATAAAACCCTCATAAGTAAGTTCATCACAACATGTGACCAACAAGCAGAACATCAGTCTGTCTGTGGAGCAGCCGTCAGGTAACGGTAGTGATGTCATACGTTAGTGATGTCATACGGAGTTTGATCAGAAGAACAGGATCATCAATGAAAGATAATCACTGAGCTCATTGTTTAGCTGAGATTGTAGTTTAAAGATTTTGGGACATATTTTCTTAATTAATTGTCTTTTTTTCTCACAAAATCACCATAAAGAACCGATAAAAGTATCGATAATAGTACTAGTATCAATAAAATCCTAACGATACCCGAGAGGAGATAGTGACATGTGACATGAAAGACAGAAAAGTTGGACGAAGGAAGCAAAGAATGGGAGAAAGAGAAAAGGACACGAGGAGACAAACAGAGTGTGTACCTCGCTAGGACACTTGATTCGTCCCATCTGTTTGAGAACTCGCCGCAGATGTTCTCTCTCCTCGTGCTTGTCGCCCGTCTGGCCTTCGCTTCCAGAGGGCTGAGGAGACAAACACAACATCGCATTAGAGCATCCCATCACAACAACACCCCCCCCCCCTCTGCCTCTCTACCCCTTGTTTTAAAAAGAAACAGCAAAAATGGTGACGAAAATGTGTTTTCCATCTCGGCAAATGCACAGCACCAGGATCGTTGAACGTTTTCATGGCGAGGCCGTTACTGAAGGCATATTTCTAACAACTGTCAAACTCGTGTTTTCACTCGAGTGCTGGCTGGTAATGACAGAACGCCGCAGCCAAGACCAGAACAACAGATGGCGGCGCTGCCAGGAGAGAGTCTCACCGAGGAGTCCCAGAGGAGCAAAACCTTGCGTGTGTTTCCTCTCGTGTTAACGCTCGGAGAAACAATTGAGATGACTTGAGAACACGAGCGTAGCTCTCCGGGAAGGTGAGAAGGAGATGAGATATGCCGCCAAACGTGCTTCGCTTAAAATCACGCTCAGCCACTGATTTACACCGGCGGGAGCAGAGAGCACGACACTGCATCGGCATGTATTCTTAATGCCGCCATCAGAGACAGAGAGCAACAAAAAAGAGAAAACACGAGAGAAAGAGGAGTGAGAGGAAGAGGAGGCGATGTTGCTGCAGCGATGCCAACAACAAGGTCAAACCCGGTGGGTGACCCCCGTCCCTCTGTTAGCCCAGGGCACCCGGTAGGGGGGGGGGGGGGTATATAAGATAAACAACAATAAATAACATGATTTATTGTATATCTGTTAACTAGATATACAGGCATCAGAGGTACGGGTGTGTCTTAATATTCTGTAACTCTGATTCCTTCTCATTCTTTGATTTTTGAATTTACTCCCGTTGAAAGTTTTCTTTTAGATAGAAAAATGAAGAAAGAAAAAGAAGCAGTGTGACACGAGTCAAACTTGCACATGATGAAAGACTTCTTTAATCAGCAGCTACTCGAGTCTGGAGCACAATCACAGCTCAGCACAGCTTGTCACAAAAGTTTTAATTATCTAATCTGAAGAAAATGTTGCAGGAAAGTTTGCAGACGAAGAGAAACCTCTGAGCATCACACACACACACATCGTGCTGCATGCTGTTTCCACATAAACATGCATGTTAATATACTGTATGTATATCATATACTATGTGCTCACACAAGAACACAAACATGCTACAAGGTTTGCCGCATGCGCATCCATTCATCAATCTTTCACGATACTTTTTTTTGAACCGGGCATCGCTGAATTATTTAGCACACTTTCATAGCCGTGCCGTCGCTCTAATGCAGGAGTGTCACGATACTTTCCTAATGAAGCTCTCTGCTGTCACGAGTGAAGACAGCTGCAGAGAAGAAATGCGAGCGCTTCAAGGACGAGAACACCATCGGCAGTTCAAACGCATGATCGTCTACAGACATTCAATTTATTTTCGAGACGGGCGCGTCGGCCGACATTGAATATGCAACACATAGGATGTGATGTAGCTCACGAGGGAAGACGCGGGTTTTTTCGCCTGTGGATGCATACCTATCAGGGGACATGTGTACATGCAGGACACCGCTCACCAAACACAGGGAAAGCTGAC
The DNA here is from genome assembly GCF_004355925.1 of Anarrhichthys ocellatus. Classification (NCBI taxonomy): domain Eukaryota; kingdom Metazoa; phylum Chordata; class Actinopteri; order Perciformes; family Anarhichadidae; genus Anarrhichthys; species Anarrhichthys ocellatus. The sequence goes on along the minus strand of NW_022280035.1, from coordinate 743,479 downwards.
ACTAGCAAAGTGTAAGTCTGACCGCCTCCTGAATGGGTGTTGTGCTTTGGTGTCTATTAATAACTAACTACCCTGTTCAGTGGGTCAGTGTGACAGCGGTGAAACATTAGATCCCCAAACGCATCCTCATCCGGACTACCAAGTGATGGTTTAAGGGGCAAAGACCAGTTTTAATCAAAGTCAGACAGCAGAGTTGGGTCGGCTGGTTCCGGTTTTGCCTGTTGGTCCTGGCGTACAAGCTTAAAACCGGTTTGATTTTGTGCAAACTGGCTGAATGTCCCTCATGACACGTAATTTAAAATGTAGCCCACATCAGCAACTGTGTTCCAACGGCGTTAACTTTTACTGCATTAGTAATTTATTGGCAACCGAGATGAGAGATCAAGTTTCAGTAGAGTGAGGAGAGGGAAGATGTGCACGCTGCACCGACTGTGTTTGTTTACTAGGAAGTTCACGAGTTCTTTTGGGGTGACGCAACTCCTCTGGTTGTATAGAAGTCTATGAGAAAATGACTCTACTTCTCTCTTGATTTATTACCTCAGTAAACATTGTAAACATGAGTTTATGGTCTCAATCTCTAGTTTCAAGTCTTCTTCAATACAGCATGATGTTCATTTAGTACATTATGGTCCATTTAGAGTCACACAGACCATAAAGCAGGGGATGCTTTAGGGCGGGGCTACACGGTGATTGACAGGTCGCTACCAGAGACGTCACGATGACTAGGTCAACTTCTCACATACAGTCTACGCTACAGAGCCTCCGTGTTGTTGTACGTACTGAATATGACATCGCTCTTTCGCCTCGTAATATTCGCGTTCTGAGTCAACATACACATGAAAAAACCCAAAATAAATCGGACAAATTGTTACGTGGTGGCGCTGCAGTAGTGGCATTACCGTGGACTGACTTAATGGACTGGAGTCGCCATACTGTTGTTCATGGTCTCGCACGTGAGCGCTCCTCTGAGGATGTACCTTGGTGCTGTGCTCAGCCATGGTGTGGTAGTTGAGGCCGGCCTTGGACCTGAACTGTTTGTGGCACTGCTGGCACTTCAGGGCATCCTGGAGCTGCAAGGGGTTAAAGGCCAAAGAGAAGATCAAATAACATTTCTATTAACAAGTAACCCAACTATCGCTGGCTGTGCTCTTTATTGGCTCCATCAATAAAGCACTCTACTGCTGTAACCCAATAGAGTTTGTTATTAGTGCGCAATTCTGGTGGAAACAAAAAGGACAAAGGCCACGTCGAGCAACTTTTGGGAAGCAGAAAAGCCAATTCAACACCAATTTAACACTTTTTTGTAGATGACCCTCCTCGCCTCAGTATTGATTTGGAGACAGAGGTGTTTCGACGGTGACTGACCCGGTGGTAATGCGGTGATTCTGCCATTGCTTTGCGGCAGACTGTCACTTTAATAGAGTCACACGGGTCTCTGGGCCAAGCAGCTATTAACACAGCTGTAGGAACACGTCTGCTACTGCACCGCTCCGGCTGGATTGTCCTCGAGAACGCTAAATATAACGGTCACCACGACCTCGTTTATTGCTGCTATTCACCACAATCGAGTCCAATGGAAACAAAACCGCAGGAGTGCACAGTGTCCTTTCCCTTGATCCATTTCCACTAATATTAGCTTTCAAAGCGGCGCAGATGAGTGAATGATATTACACGAGAACGCTGCACCGCCTGATGTTATTTCTACAGCCGTCTAATCGACATCATTACTGTAAAGGCTCCCTGGACTCTGCACAGTGGAGTCCTCAGGGAGAGGTGTCCAATAACGTTGCAGTGAAAGTTACAATCCAATGTGGAAATTACAGCTCTGGGTCCAGAGAGCTTTATTTCATAGAAAGAAAAGCATTGTGGTTCACAAAAACCACGGTTGACAATATGTGAACTGTATTTTGAAATAAAGTTTTACTGACGATCGTTCTCCTCCAATATTCAGTAGAACATGCGTTTCTAGTCTCTGATCTCTGATCATGTTTCATTGTAAACAACCAATCAGTGTTTAAACCAACAGGAGGAGAGCTAGTAACGTTAGCAGCACCGCTAACGGCTAACCAACAGGAGGAGAGCTAGTAACGTTAGCACCACCGCTAACGGCTAACCAACGGAGGTTCACTAGGTACATTATGATGCCTTCAGGCTCTGCTCAGTGAAAATGAGTACTAGATGAATGAATTATGAATTATGAGCTGTTTACAAAACCTCTAATAACACATCATTAAAACTACTAACGTTAATGACAAGATTTGTTTTAATTGCCTTTGCCCAATGCCCATTTTTAGTGTTTGGAGCTTGAACTGAATGGAACCTCCGTACATTAGCTGTTAGCTTCTTTATTAGCAGTACTGTGCTGTGATTAATCTGAACAGTATTCATGGTAATGAATTACAATATAAAGTGCCTAAGTGTCTGATTAGGTCAGTTTTTTCCAAATGTTGCTATGCTGTTAGCTCATTTAGCTAAGCGAAACTGCTAAAAGCTAACTTTAACTAGCTCATCTCGTTTTTTACAATGTAACATTATCAGGGATCCACAAGTACAAAGAATCAACTAGTCTGATAGGAAAACCGTCAGACAAGCTCTATCAGAAGTTCCAGTCTGATGGACATCTGCGTCGCCCACTGACCTTCTGGCAAATCTCCATGTGTTTCTTGAGGCCGTGGATTGTTTTCCTGGTGACGATGGAGCAGGTGGGACACACCACCTCACCTCGCTCGTGGATCGCTCGCTGCCATTGGGTGTCGGCCCCTTAGAAAACATGTGGAAACAAGTGTTACTCCGTAAGATGGCCCTCTGAGGGGTATAACATTTCCATTTGTGTACTTAGTGTTCATGTTTACCTCACAGGTTCATTCAATCCTTGTGTTCACAAGTGATAATGTGTTGGGATGTAAAATAATCCCTGCTAGGATGAAGCCTAAAAAGAGGTTCTTGATAGTCTGGAACAGGCTTATTTGTGTATATAGTGGCCATTTACTTATCAAACATATTTATAATTTCACAAAATAATGTCTTCTTATTATTTTTGGGGTCATAAATTGCTATCTCTGTTTTGCACAAGGTGTCAGCATTTTAACCAGGACATCCAGCAGGGATCACATGTCATCTTGAATTACACTAAACATCACTTTGGTTCATCAAACCGCGATACTGTTAGTTGCAGACCAAACTTTTTCCATAGCACCAAGTATTAAAACAGTCAGCTGCGGAAAGTTGGGGCTTGTTAAGTTATTCTTAGACAAATATCATAATAACAACAACAACGGTAACAATTAGTCGATTAATCCATTAGCTGATAAGCAGAAAATAGATTTTAAACAATTTTGATGGTAAAATGTACAATATAAGTGTTTTAAATTGGTAAATATTCATTGGTCTCATTTATCAAATGTGAGGTTTTGTTGCTGTTTCATTAAATAATAATACATTTTAATTAATTCAATTTGGACTTTTTGTTAGACAAAACAAGAACAATAATCACATTGGGCTCTTAGAAATTATGGGACATTTTTTACTATTTTCTGAAATCTGTTATACTAAATGATTGATTGACAAAATAAAAGAAACATTGTTAAATAATGAAAATAATTACGGTTTAGTCCTATCTCACTATTTTGTTTATCATACATCCTATTTAGGCATAAGAAAAGGAAGGCAACATGACATCATCCATGAGTGATGGATTTGAGTTAAAAACTGGGTTTTGTAGAGAAATGACAAGATATTTGTACTGGTATCACTGGTAACAATACCAAGATCTAAAACTCTGCATTTATATTTGTGAATTGATTTATTTAAAAGATCTAGGTGTTCACCAGAGCTGGTTGCAGCTGGTTCTTTCTTGGAGGACTGACTTGAAGTCGGTCTTCTCTGGGGCTCCTCACTGAACCCACTCCCTTCTGACCTCTTCACACGACCCGCCTTCAGCTTCTCCTCCACCTTAGTCATACCTGCAACACACACACACACACACACACGGGCGTGGAAGTAATTAATACTTCCATTGAACGTATTTAAGGTAAAGTGAGCGATACAAGCAGAGAGGGACAGATGGAGGACAGGGCTGAACAAGAGAAAGTTGATACTGGATATGAAAAAAGAGGTAGTAACTGAGAAGAGGAAGTTGTTTTGAGTTATGGTGAATCAGTGACAGATGCACTGAGAGAGAAGAGAGTCCTGCAATCTGTGGTTGGATTGTTTGATACGTGGTGATAAGTAGTTTACAGCACCGCTATATGAGTCATGAGACATTTTCAGCATATGAATGAGACAGAAAGAGAAAGAGAGATGCTGGGAAAGCTGTGTGTACGTGATGTCTGCTCGGTGCGTTCAAAGACCAGCACCATTGATCGGCAGCAGTGGGGAATCACTCGTAATCACTCACAGAGCCCATTACACGATGTTCTTCAGTTCTTCTGAACGCCTCAAAGCTCTCCATATGTAGGTATGAAGGGCTCATTCTAAGCTAAGCAAAACAAAACAACTCGGACACCGATGGACACGTGGCTATGAATGGACTCGATTAGAGTCTCCAACATCGGCCAAGCGTGTTGGAGATGGAGAGAAAACATTGCTAATAGTTTAGCTTAGCCTTCCGCTAACCGGGAGATGAAGAGATGGCCTGCTGTTGGGCTTATTTTTGGTAACCAGTGTAGCATGAAAACATGGCAGAATTACCAAGCAAACTAGAGGACAGGTTAATGTTTCTCAAGTAACACTAGAGAGTCAGTGACTGTACATATTGAGAGAAACTTGTATTTTAAAAAACAAGCATACAAAACTTGCTAGCCAGCGTTAAATAATGTGTTCGGAGAATTATTCCACCTCCACCAACGCTCTGCTCACAAAAATACGTCATCATGTTCACCTCCAGAAAAGGAGTCTATACTATATTCCATTTCTGCCAATAGATCCCCCTAAATCCTACACACCGGCCATTTAATATCACACCCACAGGAGATTACTTGATTACATCATTTGCCATCATTTACCTTTCAATCCAAATGTTCCGGATATGGAAGGCTGCTCTCCGGTGAACTTCTTCGGTGTTTTCTGCTTCCGTCCTGGCTCAAGAGACGGAACGGAACGGTCAAACACACACAGGCGTATAACGAGAACACGTGGTCCATCACGAAAAAGATATGTTGTAATCTTACTGTGCCTCATTCGCTCCGGGTCTTCGTCGGGGAAAGAAGTGGGGATGCTGTCCCCTTCGCTGTCGCTGCCCTCCCCATCGGACGACCCGCTGTGGGACTGCTGGGACTGCTGGGACTGAGGCTGGACCGGCTGGGACTGGTGAATCTGCTGCGAAGTCTGGCTGTGGCTGTGCAGTTTCCTCTCACTCTTCTGGTGGGCCAGCTCTCCGTTGTGGGAGGGCGTGGACACCTCGTGGGTCTTTTTCACTTTGAAGAACACGGGAGAGGGGGGACTGTTCTCCATGGGCCTGAAAGATTTTGGGCGGTCAGCATTACGACGTCACTATAGCAGCAATTATGTGGGTGGGAATTTGAGCTCTAAATCCCATGTCACCTTTTCTTGGTGTTGGACTTGACGGGGGCCTTTTGAAGCTTAGGCTGCTCGTCCTTGGGCTCCACGCCGGCCCTGTCCGGGTGGTTCCACAGCTTGTGCTTCTGCAGGCGCACCTTGGTGGCAAACACTGCCTCACAGTAGGGACAGCCATGACTCAGCTTCTCGGCTACGGTGGCCTGATAAGACACGAGGAGAGGGGATTTAAAGTGAGCTCACTCCCTTACGCAACATAAAACCACAGTGGGAAGCTGGAAGGATCCTGAAACAGCCATGTATGGGCAATGACTACGTTTACCTGCACACTCATATTCCACGATTATTCCGAATACGACAACATTCTGAATTTGATGAGGCTCGTGTTAACATCATATTCCAAATGGAGCATTTTCTGGCTAAGACATGTGAGGTATGCCGATATTATTCAGGTTTTAGGAGCATTTTTTGGACATGTATACAGCTCATTCAGAATATGCAAAATGGCACAAGCGGCTCCTGTCGTTCCACTTTTCGATATTTTGACGTGATCGAGCAACATGTTAGGACATCGGCCCATCAGACACATCCGAGAATGGAGCCGTTTTACGTTAATCTGAATATGCACGGCTGCGTGTAAACGGGATTATTAGTGGAATATTACTTTTCATTAGCCTTGTAAACCAAAAAAAGCTAAATATTTGGTGCATGTAAACGTAGTCAATGACCTCTAAATATTTAAGGTGTGCGTATTTTGAATTATCTGGAAGTTTTAAACCCTGATTTAAACTAACCTTATGGGTAATTTGATCTTTTTTACTGTGATCAAGACTACTCTGAAGCACAAGGTGGAAACAGCCGCATAACAGGAAAGAACAGAGGTTAGTGACTCACCCCCTGGCAGCGTTGATAGTGGTACTTGACGCCATAGATGCTGGGAAACTCTAACCAGCAGCCCGAACACGGACACTTAACCCTGGAGCGGCGCTTAAACTCTTCCTTCCATTGTACTATCATATGGGCCTGCTCAAGGGGTGAGGAGGAGAGAGTTCAATGCATGCACGGATTATCGCTAGAACTGTACTGTATATGTCGTGCATATTCATGGGGAGCTGCCTACTCTGCAGAAAATAAATAAATAAATGAAGCCCACTTCAAAACACCCACTCAGTTCAAAGAGAGATACTCACAGGGATGCTTCTCAGTTCCTGCACTTCTGCTTTAGGGCGACCTTTCCTCTTCCCCTCTGCTGGCTCATCACACACCGGACCTGGTATAATAAGAGAGGGAGAGAGAGAGAAACATTTCTCAGTTAGTACCGCAATGGCTTCATATTCATGGCAGATAAATATGAATTCATTCTAACTTTGTATACAACTTTCTAGATATGTTTCTTGACATTTTCGGGAGCGACACAAATCAGAATCAGCTTTATTGGCCCTGTATGCGTACGCATACATGGAATGTGACATACACAGAATATACAAAATAAACAAAAAAGATAAAAACAAAAACAACAAAGTAGAAGCAAATACCCAAACTTCAGTAAAATACATTTTCTTCAAAACCCCTGAATCCATATTCAAGCTAAATACGGACATGAACACGTACGATGAAAACAGACGTATATGGCTGTGGTGATGGGTTTGAATATTGAGAAGATGTCAGGTGTGATTGTGGCATAAACAGAGGAAGATAAAGTAGAGAGGGCAGTGTGGGTGAAGGCCTTCTGTTGAGCCAAATGGATCCGCTATAAATCGCTAGCGGCCTGTGTGAACCTCTGACACAGCACTCAGCAGACCCACTGCCTCAGCTCTCTCTCTCTCTCTCTCTCTCTCCCTCCCTCTTTCCTCACCTCATGTCTCTTTATCTTGCCTTTTCCCTCCAAACACCCTTCCCGATCTTTCTCCATGCGAACTTCTCAGGCCATGCTCATTACTCTCTTCTCTGCTACAATTAGACCTCTGCACTACTATCCGCCCTGCGCTCTATTTCCTCTGTACAGCGCTGCTTGAGAGAGAGAGAGAGAGAGAGAGAGAGAGAGAGAGAGAGAGAGAGAGGGAGGGAAAGATGGAGGGAGCTGAGGACAAGTGTATGCATGTGGAGGAAGAGGAGGGAGGGGCGGAGAGAGGATGCTGAGGGAGAGAGGAGAGAATTGCAGAGGCAGAGGACTTCGTCATCTGACCAAGCAGAATTGTGAATGACGGTGCTGCAGGTCGGAGCTGAGGCTGTTCTCTCTGCTCCTTTGTATCTTTGGATGTATCTTTACATCCTCGACTCCCCGGCATTGATCCGGCAAGACTGGATAGCGGCAGCAGAGATGTGGCAGGCAGGAGACGGAGGCGCCGCTTCAGTCATATCAGATGTAGAAAATGTCAAAGGGAAACTCCTTGAAGTAGACGTGACAGTCGTTTGCTGTGAAGTGCGGCAGTGGATTACTGTGTTTCAATATCCATACTACCATACTATGGCAGGAAACGATTTAGTATGTCTCAATACATAGTGTGTCACATGCAGTATGCCAAAAATACCAGGATGCTCTGCTGCATCTGGTTGTATTTTGCAGTAGGCAAGCCAGCATGCTTTTCTGGCTAAACTGACCCACAATCCTTTGCATAACAGATATATGAGCAAGAGAGTCAAAGCTCAAGTTGCAATGTTATGATCAGGCTGCACACTCCGGTTCTGAAAAGTGAAGCCAAAGCTTCACGTCTTAAACCTGCATTCTCTCTAGTGTCCATCAGGGGGCGACTCCTCTGGCCATAAACTCATGTTTACAATGTTTACTGAGGTAATAAATCAAGAGAGAAGTAGAGTCATTTTCTCATAGACTTCTATACAACCAGAGGAGTCGCCCCCTGATGGACACTAGAGAGAATGCAGCTTTAAGACACTTCCGCATTAGCTTCACTTTTCAGAACTTGCCGCCTGGTCCCAGTTGAATGCATTACTGCATGCATCAGTGCGTACTTTGTAAAGGCAGCTGCAGTATGCACTAAAAGTGAAAAAGAAAAAGTATGTGCTTTTGGAACGCAGCTCGTGTCTGCCGACTGCTCTCTCCTCATTGACAAGCAGCGACAGGATGCACACAAGCTTGCTGCTGGTGGCGGATCAGAGCACTCAGTATAATCCTTGTAGGGATTTTTTTCATCAAATAAATGAACTGACTTCCTGCCATCGTCGCTCAAAAAAAGGATGGCCTTCAACCCCAAAAACCCATCTCTCTCTGTCAGTGACATTAATGTGTATAAAAATGCAATCCAGGCCTAACCTGCCGTGACCTCCTCGTGTCGTTCTCCTCTGTTTTTTATTACACAGCATCAACTTTCCCCTTCTCCTCTCATTTGTCTTCTTTTTGTTACTCACTGGAGACACAAACACACGACCGACGGGATTACACGTAATCTTTTACTTCAGCGTCACCATAATAAGGTAGAAGGGAGAATAAGGCCGGGCTGAAGAAGACTCAATGAGAAGTAGTAGCACAGTATTGCTGGACTGTGTTTCGGGGAACAGCTCAAGACAAAAACACACACCGAAACACACAAACAAGTACACAAAACCCTTACCAGTTTGTGTGATAATGTGTGTGCATAGATATGAGTGTATTAATATTCTCCAGGCGGCAGAGCATTTCTCTATTAGCTGTCTGGGTAGCAGCTGGGGAGGTGATGCAGTCGGCGGTGCAGCTCTTGTGCTGAGGAGGAAATTGAGCATGCATTCTAATTCCTGTCTGAGAAAATAAAGGTCTCGCAAAAGAAAAAGGCGTAATTAATGAATTCTGCTCTTGGGAAAGATATGTTCTTGTTGCTATGGGAATAAGACCCACTTGTCTTAGTTACCATTATCAGAGGCTTCAAGCAGGCGGGACTATTAGTCCGGCACACACACGTACACACACACACACACACACACACACGTACACACAAGAGCTAAGGAAGCACAGGTGCACATTTAACTGTAAAAAAAATGAAATATATAACAGCAGAGTTGTCTTTCCTGGGGTGAAGTATGCAAACGCAATTTAATGTGTTCAGTATCTTTTACTTTGCTCTGATTGCTTGAGTATAGGGAAGCTCACAGGAGGCAACCTGCAGGTCTGAAATGTGTAGTGCCGTAAAGCTGCATTCTCTCTAATGTCCATCAGGGGGCGACTCCTCTGGTTACAAAACAAACGTGTTATTGTATAGAGGTCTATGAGAAAGTTACCCTACTTTTCACTTTGTTATATAGAGAGCTGCTGTGATGATGCATTTTTGACAAAAATCCAATGAGATTTTTCTGTTGGATTTTGGATTCTTGCAGAAAATATTCTATGTGGCAAACACAAGTTTATGATACTTACAAGTTTTGTTCAGCAAAATAATCTTCACAAATGGACAACACTTGTATTACTTTTGAAGCATAAATGCTTAAATAGGCAGAAGTAAAAAGCCAACGTTAGGTTATAAAGGAACCACGGTTGCATGAACACGAGTATAAACACAACGAGGCTGTGAAGGCGGACTAGTCGGCGTGATGACGTTTTGTCGTTTCATTTTGACACTTTCGTTCGCAACCGACTATTATGAGACACGTTAAAGCTTCAAAACTCACCAGAGGGGTGTTTACAAAATGAAGTGCAAAAATGCTGAGTCATTTATCGCTTTTTTCGGACTCATTCCTGCAGCACTCTAATGGTCATCAGGAGGAGACTCATCTGGTTGTATAGAAGTCTATGAGAAAATGAGTTGTACATTGCTCCAACCTCTCGTGTCACTTCTGGTTGCAAATAAAACAACAAGATGGCAACAACCAAAATGCCAAACTTCCACTCCTTATATACAGTCCATGGTGGCGAAAATTCTGGCGCCCAGCAATCGCAACCATTGTCTTGGTATGAAACAAAGCCGGCCCATTGTGTCAGATCTAAACCTCGGTTACTCAGCCACAGAGGCCACGGGGATAAAACAGCTGTTCAATAATGTCAAACTATGACTCGCTCCCAGCTGTCTGCAACTGTTGCTCCACACAGAAGAGAAGACGAAGAGAAGAAGAAGAAGAAGAAGAAGAAGAAGAAGAAGAAGAAGAGTCGGGACCCAGGAGTGCTGGCAGCTGCTGAGTGATCTCAAATAACCTCCAACTTCTCCTAGCTACGCCTGCAACCGCTCCCCCTGAGTGCAAGGGTGCACACACACACACACACACACACACACACACAGAGAGAACAGTCATTTGTTTTCCTCGACAAACACTCACACAGGAGCCTTTGTCTGCGCCTGCACAGCGGGGTTCGGACATACTGTAGATTAGAGAGAGACGACGCACACAGACACAAACACCACTCGCCACTGACACAACTCCACGGGAAAGAACACACTACTTCACTACTTCCTCAATCTCAACAGACAACGGGGGGAGAATTTGATACGGCCGGAGTGTAACCACCTCTTTTAATGTGTTAAGCTAGAGTGGTTTACAGTGAGAGCAAGCACCGGACCTCACTGACGCCTCTACTGTTTTTCTTTTCTTTAAAGTTCATCCATTGTGTGTTTTATTTCTTCACAACTTTCCTTTTTCACACATTCTCTGTTTAGTGTAACGTCAGCTCTTTTCGCACACACACACCTCCTACTACATCCTATTTTCCTACATGTTATTTGTCATCCTGTGATCTTATTCTCTCACACACACACACACACACACACACACACACAGTACAAACCTTCCCATCACATACGCACCTCTCTTTGACGATGTCCCCATAATTCCCTCCCAGTCGGGCCTGGTTCCAGACAGTGAGTAAGTAGAAGGAGAAGGAGAGAGGGGTGGAGTAGCACCAGAACAGTCTTCTGACCCAGAGACTGACTAACTGAAAGAAAACCTCAGTGAGGCTGGCTCTCTCTCACTCTCTCTCTCTGTTTTTCCTCTCTCTCGCTCTCTCTCTTGCTTCATTCTCTCTCTCTCTCTCTCTCTCTCTCTCTCTCTCTCTCTCTCTCTTTTTGTACAACTGTGTATCTATGCAAATCTCTTACACAAATACACTTGTTGACAACACATGTTTTGACTAATTAATTTTCATATTCTTTGTATTTTTTTTAATGATCCCACGCCGGCCACACCTGTGGCCAGAGGCGTTTTTGGGTTGTCTGTAAATCGATCCGTCCCATATATATATAAGAAGTGGACGTAGTCATCGTGATGTCACCTATTGGTTTGTGGACTGATGTTTGGAAGCCTCGAATTTGGCGTTTTGGCTGTCGCCATCTTGGCTTTTTGCAACCAGGGAACGGAAGAGACCATATTTTGACTGAGGAGGAGTGACGTTGAGACGCCATATACGTCTCTCGTAGAAACCTGTCAATCACTGTGTAGCCCCGCCCTAAAGCATCCCCTGCTTTATGGTCTGTTTGACTCTAAATGGACCATAATGTACTAAATGAACATCATGCTGTATTGAAGAAGACTTGAAACTAGAGATTGAGACCATGAACTCATGTTTACAATGTTTACTGAGGTAATAAATCAAGAGAGAAGTAGAGTCATTTTCTCATAGACTTCTATACAACCAGAGGAGTCGCCCCCTGATGGACATAAGAAAAAATGCAAGTTTATGACACTTTACATTACATTACATTACAGTCATTTAGCAGACGCTTTTAACCAAAGCGACTTACAATAAGTGTATTCAACATCGGTATTCAAGAGAACTGCTAGTCACCAGAAGACATAAGTGCATCTCCTTTTTTAAACAAGCATCTAAGAGCATAAACCAGAGCATAAGTACAGTGCAGAAACAAACTAGTATGAATACAATAGGTGCTAAGTGGAAGGCTCAGGGTAGTACTTCTTGAAGAGGTGAGTTTCAGCCTGATGAAAGATGGGCAGCAACTCTGCTGTCCTGACGTCAGTGGGGAGTTCATTCCACCACTGTGCGGCCAGGACAGAAAACAGCCGTGAGCGGGTGTGTCGGCCGTAGGGACCTCTGAGCGACGGGGCAACCGATCGCCCCGAGGCAGCAGAGCGAAGTGGTCGGGCGGGGGTGTAGGGCTTGACCAAGTCCTGGAGATAGGAAGGAGCTGTTCCTTTCACTGCCCTGTAGGCTAGCACCAGAGTCTTACACTGGATGCGAGCTCTTACAGGGAGCCAGTGTAGAGAATGGAGAAGGGAAGTTGTGTGGGAGAACTTGGGGCAATTGAACACCAGGCGAGCTGCAGCTTTCTGGACAAGCTCCAGAGGTCTGATGGCCGACACCGGGGCTCCGGCAAGTAGAGAGTTGCAGTAGTCCAGGCGGGAGATGACAAGAGCCTGGATTAGCACCTGCGCCGTCTCGTCAGCATTGGCTTCACTCTTCAGAACTAGATACACCCCCTGGTCTGTCCGCCCGTCCTATTCTTGCGAACGTGATATCTCTGGAGGGAATCTCCAGGGCTCTCAGATTAACTGATTATATTTCGGTGGTCAAATGGCACTGTAACTTACCAAAGCAAGTTTTTGGCCAAGAATTCCTATGCTAATTATGATAATTTCACAGAAATGTCTAACAGATGACATTTTGGACAAACATGGATGACGACGCAGTTATTCTAGTTCTGAAAACACTGAAAAATAAAAACACTTCCTCTAATCTCTATAAACAGATTCATTAGCCAACTCTTTAGGCAACGGGACAAGATTTTGGTATTTCAAGCGTTCTGGTTTCTGTTTGTGGTCCGAGTAGCATTGACCAATCGTGTTGGAGCAGGCTTTGTTTTAATGCAGGTAAACAGTTCAGGTTGGAGAGCAAAAAAGGCAGAATGCATTGGCCGAAATGCAATCTGGGAACACACCAGCTATCGTCTGACAACGATTCACAGTCAAACTGATTTAAAGGTTTGTACTGATAACAGACTTGGAGCAGGAGATATTCTTACTAAATAACAGGTATTTAGTGTCCAGTCCAAGAAGTGTGAGTGTCCTAAATAAAAACGATTTTTCACTGCTTTTCAGCGGTGTGAACTACTGAACAGGGAATCACTTTGTGTAAGAGGCCAGGAATCACCACACAGACCTGTAAACTGCCCTCACACAGAGCATAGTCACAGGAAAACAATATGCAACTGAGGACTGAAACGCCAACAAAGCTTGCTTAAATCAAAGGATTATTTTAGCACCCTATGTCTACTACCAGCATGACGATGGGACATGTTCGCTGTTAGCTAGCTAATGTTAGCTATGTGTTAGCAAGCTACTGTAGGTAGCAAAGGCACTTGCAAACATAATACTGCATAGCTTTTTGATTTATCGACATTCCACTGTAACACAAGTTGCATAGAGTCAAAATGCGTTAGCTTAAACAGTAATAACAGAAATATTGTTAGCCTAAAACTGACTTTTGGACAAAATGCTTGCTGCACACGTAACATTGGACATACTGAGTGTCAGGAGCCCACAGTTTTCCCATTCTTCCTGCTGATGCTTGTATAACATAGAAATGAAATAGGAGTAGAACAGACATTCGCATTCAAATTTAAGTTGGAAGATGTTCAGAGCGGCGACCGTTTTTATGTGTACATTTTCCATTGTGACCGCTGTAGCGTGCTAATTTCCAAATCAACTAAACAGACTCGCGGACTCACTGAGGTGAGGTTTTGCAGTAACGACTAATACGAGCAGTGGAGTAGTAACGTTACGAAGCATAGAGAGCCAGAGTAAATGAGTAAACTTTAACAACTTAATGTTTCATCCACACATTGCTATCAACAGATGAGTGACAACTTTGTTCTGTAACCAGTGTAGCATT
>NW_022280035.1:723321-728804 GCF_004355925.1 Anarrhichthys ocellatus | reverse complement strand
CACACACACACACACACACACACACACACACACACACACACACACACGCCTAGAGTCCACTCATTTATGCTTGCATTAATGTTTGCAGAAAAGAGCCTAATTTCAGGGCTTGCCTAAAGCATTTGGCAGAGCAGCATTAGTTCTGTCCAAATACTTTCACTGAAGGTTGTTTAACAGCTCACACTGCTGGTGGAGGGGAAAGAAATGACAAAACCAGAGCTCTAATAAGATATTAATGTAAAACAAATGTGAGAGCAAGAAAGAAATAGAGAGACAAAGACGAGAGCAAGTCACCCTCAAGGACCACATCCTTTCCTGCCAGTTGTCTGGTGTGGCGATGTGACAGCTCAACCGCACCACTTCAGGAAAAGCAAACACACAAACCGGATTTGCAGCGTTCTTCGTTTCTATGCATAACATCACAGAGGGGGTTTTCAGGAAACCACAAAAAAAACAAGAAGTCGAGGATTTTCTTCATGGTTACATGGAAGCACAAATCGATCAGCGCGAGTACTGATAATACAACAAGGTGGGAAAAGTCCAAACTTTCCATGAACATGGGATAAAAAAATGAAACACGAGCAGCGGGAAGAGGGAAGATAATGCGTTACCTGGTTATCTGAAGAGCACACTGTGTACAACGGACATAGAAGAAACCTCCACAGGGAGCCTTGGATATTGATGTCTTTGTTTCCCCAAACCAAGACTCGCAGCCCCCCTCTTGGGATAGACAAGCTAGCTCCAGGCTCATTATGATTAGCACCGTAGCATTTGTCCTCATCATTAGCTACAGGGAGCTCAAGCCAAACACTGATGATTAAAAAGCAAAGGAGGCCAGATTTGAAAAGGTCGTTTGAAGAGGTAACGATATTTTGGATGTAGACGGAGTCGATGTTTGTAAGCTGGAGGGAACTACAGAAAAGTGAATTAATATATTTTAGCCTCAACTACATCTGAGTGAATCACAGCAGTTATGGTGTTGGTGGTTAGGGAATTACAAATGTCACCGTGAGCCAGTGCCCTTCTTGAGAAGAAAATGTAAAAAATTCCTCATGCTCTGCTTCGTCTAAATCAATTCCTACAGTTACTGTTTCCCCTCAAGGTCGCTGGATGTTCTTAGAGAATCTTAAAACCTCATCACATAAAACTCCAACCAAGACCAACTAAGCCTCTCCAAAGGCAAAGGAAACCCCAGGTAACGTTCTAGATACCACTAACTTTTTTCTTCGACTACAACAGAATGGTATTGTAGATTTCTATCTTGTGCAATCAAATTGTGCTGGAAGCTTTCCTTACCACAGACTTGCAAAAACAACAAAAAAACACTGATATAATTACTGCACCGGTATTTTTTGAGCAGCTCCACTTTAATGAGAGTCAAAGCAGATCAACTGTGGGAAAGGAAAACGAAACAAGACGAGCAGAAACGGCAAAGTCTTAAGTTACCAGAAAAAGTCCCGTAAAAACCAGGACCAAGCCTGTTACCTGTGAAAGCATTGTCTGAACACACACACACACACACAACCATCAGCGGTACTCATTAGTGAATCTCAGCCAAGTGTGTGTCTCTCGTTTCTACCCTCCAGTCTCAAAACTATCAGCTCAAAGCCCACTATAAACTTCACACTGATTGATTTAAGCACATCTTGTTCATTGAGTAATCAAGTATAAAAAAAAAAATCAATAAAACATAACGCACTGAGAGGCTGCGGAGAAAAACCCTGTCATTCAAACACACGCCGTTCTGCTGCAATCAATTATTTAGGAGCCAAACAGCCCATCAGTCTGCTGCCTGTAAACAATGAGGAGTTAAAAAACCAATACTGTGAGTTAGTGCTGGAGAGACGCAAAGTCCCGCCCCTTCCCGTGTGACCTAATGGGACCTCATTTCAGAGAGAAATGTGTACGCTAGTCAATGGCGAGAGACAAATAATGTTCTGATCCCATTTGAATCGTGCCATGAATTAAACATGTGATGGTCGTCAATTCAAAAGATCATTTTTGGGCGTCGAGAAAGTCGCATTTTGTCGTAGATTTGTCGTGAAACCGCTCAGTGAACTACGTCTCTCGTCTCGCACAATGTGCGTCACCAACACACAGACGTTAGCTTGTCTTGCTAGCGAGCTAGCTAACTTAATTACATTCCGCGCACAAATGTAGCGTTATCTTACGTGATGTGTTTTCTATCCAGTGAGAGAAAGATGTGTTAGAACATCCTCGTAGGAAACACACCGGCGTCGTAGCTTCAGAGAGAGAGACGTCACTTACGCCACTTTTGGGTGTCTTTCTAACTACGTATTTTCAGTCTTACACTTCATAAATCTTACGACAAACTGATTGTCTTCACTAGCAAAATGATCTGTCCCTCGCCATTGACTACTGTGACTTGACTACTAAAATTAGGTCCTGTGGTGGTCCACCAACGAGCCTCTCTAAACTGCCAACTATTAGAAGATTAAGCAGATTCCCCGCTCCGCTCTGTCTCGCAAAAATAATCTCTGTATTACTGTCCACAGCGGGCAACACACACACACACACACACACACACACACACACACACACACACACACACACACACACACACACACACACACACACACACAGGCATGCAGCCCCGGCCTTCAGGGCTGAATATTAATATGGAAAGAAAACAAATCCAAGCACCTAGTCCTGTGCTGTGTGTGTGTGTGTGTGTGTGTGTGTGTGTCTGGGAATGAGAGCTATTTCGTAGCAACCAAAACAACTGGGTCATACTAGAGCAGCTCCAGTTTTCCAGGTCCAAGACTCTATTAACAAAGTCCTGATGATCTGCCGGGTCCTGGATTGGAACATAATTCCCCAGCCTGGCTCTCTCTCTTTTCCAAAATCTTCCATCCATCTCCACCCAGATGGCTCGGAGTTTTCACTAATGTCAGTGCTTGGCGATACTTTGTCTGTTTGGTTTTTTTCTCACTGTAAAGGCAGTCTGGGGGAAAAGAATGCTGTAGTTTCCAGGCCCTTTTGTGGTTGAGAGGAATAAAATTATATCGAGGCTGGGGACCCATTGATTCTTGGTAAAATATAACCCGTTGAACAAAAACAAAAAAAGCAACAGAGACAGTTCATGTCATTAGTAGTTTTATTATAAGCACCTTAGAGCTATTGTTAGGAAGTTAAAAAGGTCATAATTCTCTCATATTTATTTTATATTGCTGTGAAAACATCTCCGAAGTGTCGTGCCTAAACCTACATTTTACAAGATTACATCATGATAACATAGTTTACCTTCGCCCGATACTCATTTTTACTGAGCAGAGCCTGAACGCATCGTAATGGGACTAAATGGAACCTCCGATCGTTAGCTGTTAGCTCCGGTGCTGCTAACGTAACTAGCTCTCCTCCTGCAGATTTGAGCATTATCAGGAATCAGCGACTATTAATGTCGATCACCTGACATCATATTTTTATTGACTATTGTCCGATAACCATCACCAGTAAAACTATTTCATACTATGACGGTAAAAGTTTGTAATGAATCCGCGGTTCACATACGGATCAACGACGGTCCGTTACACCACTATTATTTATCAAAATTATTATAGTGCATATATTTTATGAAAGTACAAAGGTTCATCCCCACAATATCGTTGCAATATCGATATTGAGTATGTATTAATGTCGTGTCAAATGAGAGCTTTTCTTGGTTCACACATTTAAAAGGACCTGTGAGAAGAACACTCACTGTGTTTGCTGTGGTTTTCCGGGCCTGCCGTGGTCCTGACCGGCTCCTGGGGATGTCCATGTTTGGGGGTCCGGCCCCTTGGCAGCCCCGATGAAGACAGCTTCCCAAGCCTGGGGCCACTTGGGCTCTCCATGCCTGAGGGGGGGGGAAACAAGAACACACAGGAGAGATCGTTTTTGCACTTCAGGTTTCCTTCGTCTCGAAGTTAGTGTGTTTTTTTTTTTGTTCTTGCTTAGATGTCTGAAATAAGGTTTGTGTTTAACAAAAGCTGAAGAGATTGTTAAGTTTAGTTCTACGATATAAAACATGTCAGTAGATACCTCTCTGGTGAATTTAGATAAAAGCTTCTACGTGTCTTAAAAAAAGAGTTTAAATGAGACGACTAAGCGTCCTCACTAGAACACTCGTCCTCCTTTAGCTTAGTGGTGGAGACGTGAAGTCATGTGACCGTGGTGGAGTTCCTTTATAGACTAACGTTAGCTTTTTACTTTACACTTCAAACATCATAAAAGTGGAGTTCACTTGTGAAGATTATCTTGATGAACTAAACGTTTAAGTATCATAAACTTGTGTTTCCCTCAGAGATTACTGTCTGAAATAGAGGGATGGAACCAGTGTGACGCTAACTTCCTGTTTCTCCCTGCAGCCCTCTATAGAGATGCTTTCTGATGCTCATTAATTTAACTGCTTGTCTAACTGTTGTTAGCGTCGTCCACCGTGAGGACGCCGTCCCCTTCACTTTACACTTCCTTCACTGCCAGTGCTGTTGGACTGAAGGTTGTCTGAGTGGAGGCGCACACACATCGTCTGCGCTGGTAATGAGGGCGCGACCTTCCATGTTTCATTTCAAAATCAATATGCTCACTTACACGCCAACTCCATGCTCTGCCCATTACACAAAAGGTGAGTCAAGGGGAGGGAGAGGGAGGGGGACGAAGGTACTTTCCTGCCTTCTTTCTTTACTATAAAAACAAGTGATGCGTCCGTCGATCGGGTCACGTGATCAGCAGCAAAACTGGTTTTGCTTTCAGCGACAGTTCATCTTTATTTATTGACTGCTAGATACGATTACACAGCTTAGCCTACCATTTAATACAGAGGCAAAGTCCCACCATGGGAAAAAAGAAATATGTACGGTCGTCAACGGTGAGAGACAAATATTTATTTGTTCCTGTTTGAATCGTGCCATGAATTACACACATGATGTTTGCTAGCTAAGAGCTCGCTAACTTAGCTACGTTCCACGCACGAATGTAACATTATCTTACGTGATGTGTTTTTTATCCAGCGACTCTTTTTAATCAGCCGGGAAGAGAAAGAACGAGCGAGACCTCGTTGTTGTTGTTGTACGAAACACACCGGCATCGTAGCTTCAGAGAGAGACGACACTTACGATACTTTTGCGTGTTAAATCTGTGTAATTACGTATTTTCATGGTCTTATAACAACTCAGAAAGAGACTTATCAGACAAACTTCAGATTTATATTTTAGGGCAAAAATTCAAACAGTCACCATTGACTATTTTTTCCGAAATAAAGTCCAACAGTGCTCCACCAGAAAGGGGCGGGACCATAACCATTACCCACAGTAACCCTGCTTTATGTCAGTTTTGGGGGGCTCTTTGTAGATGAACCTCTAAAAGTGGGACTGCTTTACGATCCAGCATGCTTTTTCTCTCTTTGCACACATTCACGTCACTCTCCTGATGAATTACAACACACAAATAGGGTCACTCGTCATGGGGGGGGGGGGGGGGGGGGG
>NW_022280035.1:714664-723221 GCF_004355925.1 Anarrhichthys ocellatus | reverse complement strand
GGGGGCATTTAGTTCCTGTTTACACGCCACGCTACTCGCTCGGCTCATCCGTCAACATGCTCGGTTTGTGATGAGTTGTTGCAGAAGTGTTGCACGCACCCGACACAAAACACCTTCCTGTTCCTGTGTGAAAGAACTACAGACGGAGCTTTAACTTCTTAAAGACACAGAAAGATGTTAACTTAATGAAATGCCTTTAATGTCCTTTAGAGAACATCGTACGCTGGCTTAATACTTCTGAGTTTCTAGAGTGAACTCTGTGCTTTTTCTTTTTAAACTTGGGCATTCCTACAATATTCTGTAGGGAAACAAAACATCACAACACTTTCTAGATTTGCTCTGGCATTTGTTCAGCAATGTTTAAAAACAACAACATTGCAGCTGGTGTTTTCATATATAACATTGTTTCCACATTACCATGCATTTGAGCTAGACACAACAAAACCTGGCTGACTCCCACTCACATCTCTCTCCTCACACACAATTCAGCTGACAAACCAAACCTGGAAGAAGTATTCTAGCTCCGCACGTGGCACTCTGCCATGCTGAGTGTGTGTGTGTGTGTGTGTGTCAACCACAACAAGGTTACATAGTTGCCTATTTATGTGGTTAAAAGACTCTTTTGTCGGCCACACCTACCTGAGCTGTCGGCACCAAGAGGGCCACCCGGGGTCACCCACGTGAGGGAGGAACGGGGGCACCGAAGTGGGCGTTTTTTTCCACCAATGTTATGTTACATGGCAATCACACCTGCTGTGCGTCAAGGACCGGTCAGACTGGGCTCTTTTTGGGGAGGGTAGGGGGGGGGGGTTGAGGAAGCAGACAGCAGTCCTGTCCCCCCACTCTGCGGACCGACGACGAGGCGGAAGAAAACGAGAGCAGAGCGGTTCGGTCTGCACATGAAAAAGCAACAAAACAGCAACAATCCTGGACACTTTCTCCTTTTTATTCCCAGTTTTCTCCAGCAGCCTGTGCCCCCCCCTCCTCCTCCTCCTCCTCCGCCACCTTCCTCCTCCTCCTCCTCTCCTGCATTAACATGTAGGCTGAACACCACGAGGCACTTTCTTCATTCACCCTCTTCTTCTTCGTTAAAGCCGCTCCGCAAATAGAAGAAATAGAGCCAGAAAAAAAAAAAAAAAAAAAGATAAGTCCCAACCTCGACTCCTTGGAGGTAAAAAAAATATTAGAATACGGGATGGTTTATATAGGCAGTGAAGCAAAATGGCGACTTTATTACGAAGGAGGAGTAAAAAAAAAAAGAAAAAAAATAGAAATCCTTGCGCGTGCTGGAGCTAAAAGGAGGCACAGAAATAAATGAAGTGCAGAAATGTCGACGGAGGAGAAACACTTTGGAAGAGAAGCGGAAGCGAAGGAAAACGTGCAGGAAAAAGAAACGTCTAAACCTCGGCTGTGTTCGGCTCCTCGGGATTATTTCGGCTTTTTTTTTTATACGGATATTATCTCTGCGGCCGTGTACAGTATTACAGTAATGTGTGTTGGGTCATGCGCGTATCCACTCCACCTTTTGACAGTTGCAACTACAGTCTTGGAGGCAACTTGCAAACTCTCGCGTTATTATTATTATTATCTATATCGAGCAGATTAATATTGGGGGGAGGTTGTTTTTATTCTCACCTCTCCTCCCTCCCTCCCTCCATGTCTAAATACAAACTCGCTGCTCTTCCGACGTAACGACGCTCGTTCCTGACGAAATACAAATAAAATAAATAAATTAAAGGGTCAGGGCTGAGAATTCCTCAAATCAACCTTCTCCGAGTGTTTTTGTAAATCTGCCAGATCCGAAGCAGCGGAACCAGAAGATGATCCTCGTTCAGTTCATTTACCTCTCTGTAGTCCAGTCACTGCAAGTAGCACCTCTCCAAAACCACTGGAATATTAAACATGTCTGCTAAATGGAGTTTATCTGCTACATCAGCATTATAATACAGACTTTTATAATAATAAATACCCCCCCAAAAATATCAGTATTACTGCATGATGTGTTAATCATACAACACAAACACTACAGGCAATACAATATTGGATTTTTGTGATTTTTTTAAAACTATATGAACATTTGCTCCCATTTCACTCAGGTAATAATAACTGTTACTTGATCACATCCTCCCTGTGTCACAGCTCACTGAATGAATCATTCGCGGCATCGTTGCCACCTCAGAGGAGCCTCTCTTAGTCTGTGATTGGTGCCAGTCGTCATGACCTAATATTTCCTATTAGCTGAAAAATCATCTGAAACCCATGATGTAATGTATGTTAAAATAATAAAATGTTTGAAGCACCACCAGCGGAGGGCAGCAGAGCCTCATTTATTTTGTACCACGTTTGCTGTGACATATCACACCCAAGGTATCACGAGAGCTTAAATAATAACTTTATTTATTTAGAGTTCACAAAGTGATTTGACAGACAAAGTCAATATAACAACAGAAAGCTCAACGAAAGCAAAATAAACTAAGGTCAAATAGAAACCCTGGTTAAACAGATGAAACAATAAAAATCAATTGATAAAATAAGGACAAACAAAAATACATAAATAAAATATAACTAAATAAATAAAGCAAGAGAAAGACGACATCACATAAAGCCAGTCTGTAAAAATGAGTTTATAGAAGTTATTCAAAAGAGATTACTGGAGTAACTTACATGTTTATTTTGTTACTTTTAAAACACATTTTAAAGTGTTTACACTTTGTAAAACAATGACACTATACGATCTGCATGGAAAGTATGAAAGACTTTTTCATATTAAATGTCCAGTCGATGGTTTGTATTCTCTAGTCCTCCACTAGGGGGCAATGCTGTCCTGTGAGTTATCCAGAGCAGCTCCTAACCAGGTGGCAAGTTTCTGAAAAGTGAAGCCGATGCGGAAGTGTCTTAAACCTGCATTATCTCTACTGTCCACCAGGGGGCGACTCCTCTGGTTGTATAGAAGTCTATGAGAAAATGACTCTACTTCTCTCTTGATCTATTACCTCAGTAAACATTGTAAACATGAGTTTATGGTCTCAATCTCTAGTTTCAAGTCTTCTTCAATACAGCATGATGTTCATTTAGTAAATTATGGTCCATTTAGAGTCAAACAGACCATAAAGCAGGGGATGCTTTAGGGCGGGGCTACACGGTGATTGACAGGTCTCTACCTCAGCGTTGTCCTGTCAGTTGTCCGTGTTTTCGTCTCACAACTTTAACTCTTTCACAGTTTGTTTTCACTTAATTTAAAAATTTCGGTTGCCTAAAAATGTCTCTTTCAGCATTCGGTTATGCTTAGCTCCGCCCCCTCTCATGTCACTTCTGGTTGCAAAAAAACAAGATGGCAACTGCCAAAATGCCGAACTCAAGGCTTTAAAAACGTCAGTCTACAAACCAACAGGTGACATCATAGTGACTTAGTCCACTTCTTATATACAGTCTATAACGTATCCTCATACAACGGTTCCTATGATATCTTGCGAAAAGTTCCTCCTAATTTTTCGTTCGTTTTCCAACAAAAGTCCAGCAACACGATGCCGATATTTGCTCATTACATCCATACAGTATTTTCAAAATAAACTTCCGTCTTCACAGGAAACAACTTAGTTAGGGTCAAGAAACTAAACAACTTAGTTAGGTTCAAGTAACTAAACAACTTAATTAGGTTTAAACAACTAAACAACTTAGTTAGGTTTAAGCAACTAAACAACTTAGTTAGGTTCAAGCAACTAAACAACTTAGTTAAGTTTAAGCAACTAAACAAATTAGTTAAGTTTAAGCAACTAAACAACTTAGTTAGGTTCAAGCAACTAAACAACTTAGTTAAGTTTAAGCAACTAAACAACTTAGTTAAGTTTAAGCAACTAAACAACTTAGTTAAGTTTAAGCAACTAAACAACTTAGTTAAGTTTAAGCAACTACACACTGAGTCTTCTGGATGTTTCGCTCTCTCCACTGAGTGACAAACTGCCATTTTTCCTGTAACCGTCTGCCCAACTCATAGACTTAAATCTTTAATGGCCGCTGGTGAGTACTTCATGACGGGGCCTTGTTTGACCGCTGATTAATCCTTTTACCGTGGCAATGATTAATGTTCCCACTCCTCTGCTGAGCGAGCAAAAGCCTACTTAATATATATTTTTGTCACCATGGTGCAGTCGTCTGCGCCCCTTAAAAGGCTCTTGAAGAGTCCATCCAGTTGATTGTGTTATTCATCTTGTGACCTTTTACCAGGGAAAGATGAAGCTCTTCTCTCTCCCTTGATTTGCGTTGTAGTGGGTTATCCTGAATATTAACACTTGGGCGCTGGCCAGAGAAACAAAATCACACTCTTCAGCTGTTTGCGGCACCGAGCGAGCGGCTCCACCGGAGCAGCTGCTTACGGGCCGCTCAACAGAAGCTGATGAGAGCGTTTCTCATCGTGCTTCAGTGCTGTCAGACGACTCCAGATCCGGCTGATCAAAGACACGAGCAGATAACGATAAACAAGCTGGATGGAGTAGCCTCGGAGTTTGGTTTTTTAGAGAATGATGACGAAAGACGAACTTTGAAAAGGAGAAGACACTTAAACAGTAACCAATTAACTGCAACGTCCGACCATCTGTTCCCCCGGATTTAATTCTCTTTCGGGGGGGTTGAGAAGGCCACTGTTCACTGAATCTGTTTATCATACGTGTGTGTGTGTGTGTGTGCCTTGTTATCAACTGGTGAGATGCTTCATGTGTCTCAGTAATTGGATCCCAGTGTGTGTGTGTGTGTGTGTGTGTGTGTGAGCTGGAGACAGACTAGGTGTGTCTCTTTAGGGAGGCAGTGCAGCACTTTGCATTTATTTAGAGTCGTGACCCTGAGTGACTGTCGGAGCACAGGTGCAAGTTTGAGATATGCTCACGCTAATAAATATAACTCCATTTTTATATTCAGTTTAGGATTCATTTTCTTTCTTCATAGTTTAGCCTATTAACAACGTTTCTCTCCATCTCACGAATCATTTAGTCTTCTGAGGAGGTTAGCAGAATGCTACGCTAAACTATCAGCAACATTTCTCTCCATCACTTTAACGCGTTTTCGATATTGTAGCTCGCTCGAGCCTCGAATCCCAGTTCATCATCTCAAATGTATACGGGTGCGGTTGACTTTTTATTTATTTATGTTGGCAGACATTCATACTTACTTCTGCTGAGGGTATCTTGTTGTGTTGATGCTACAAGAATAAAACAAACAATAAAACATTCTAATACAACGTGAAAATAAGGACCAACACTGAATCTCAATTAGTTTATTCTAAAAAGACAGCGTTCATCATGTTCCATACCATATGTCTTCATATCTGTAAAGCAGATACAATGTGTTTTTCATTTTTCCCTTTCTTGCATTTCAAACAGCACATCAGTCATCAGACAGAGTAAACCAAAAGTGTTCATATTTACAGGACATCAGGTAATCCAAAAATAATACAGTGAGCTTTTCCTCCCTTTTAACAGTCAAGTACTTACGTTGCCCAAAGACTCCTTGTCAAGGGACGGATGGAGGGATGTTGGCAGGGGGAGGTTTTTGTTTGTTTGATTTGTTCATGTATGTGACTTTAACATCTTCCTCATACGTAGCTGTCTGCGGCTGTCTGGAGTGACACCAAAGGACGCTCACTTGAGTTGCGCTGGGACTCTTGCATCTGGGTATAGCTGTCATTTTGACTTGTGAGCATTTGAAATCACCGTGTCACACTAGGGGAAGAAAGTGGGTAGGAAACGACAGAGGCCATGTCCTATTTCTTAGTATTTGCGTGCGAGAGATGACGTACAGTGTAGAGTAGAGCGCACACAAAGGACCGAAGCTGTGAGGCTGGCAAACGCTGCCTCGCTGGTAACAGGCAAAATGGACATTTCCCTCAGCAGACACTCGTACTCGCATCTCAAATTATTTCTCCTCTTCACCTTTTATCATTTAAAGTATTGCTTCATCAAGCATAGACAGCCAGTGGTTATCACATTAACTCTGTGCCCTCTGGATCCATTCCATTAATAAAAACACTACTGTTACAGTAAACGCAGATTTACAGTGACTGTTATTCTACAACACTCATACTGTATATATTCATATATTTCTATTATTTCTTGCTGACATACTGCAGATCAGTTTTTGCAATACAAAAAGACTGATTGTTGGAATGACATTCGGCTTAAATTGTTATTATTGATCCTCTGAAACCTATAATACCAAAACTGAAGTCCTGAGAGGAGATGAAGAGTTGATCAGGATCGTATCGGCATTAGTCGAGACTAGGTCTGAGTCCTTGTGGAACAGGCTCAGTGTTAGACCTTCAAAGGGAAATCAGGATTTCTACACTCCTCGATCCAGTGGCCAAAATGGTGGCACTTGGTTGTATAAAACCATGCCGCAGAGTTGTCCGTGTGATGACCTTGTACAGACGAATCCTGGTTGAGCACATGTAAAAACAAAAGGTCAAAATAAGTGTTCTGATCCGAACGAGACAGGAAACCAAACAGGAGATTTGCTGCGATCAAGCATATGCCAGTGACAGGCCTACATCATCACTAGGGTTGTGAATGTTACATCTTATCGCTATGTTACAGTGGGTTCCCCTGCCTTGAGCTGGGGGGGGGGGTTCTTTGTCGCCGTTTCAGCGTCCTGTGAACCAGATTGGCTGCATTGAATGAGAGTCTTCCAGACCGGTTGGCATGAAATCTATAGGCTCATCGATTCTCCGCTCACATATCTGAAGACGGCAGCTCTTCCATGGCTGCTGGAGATGTATTGTGTCAGGGGGACGAGGGAAAGGGATGCCAAATGGTTCCAGAGAGATGAGCTAAGAGAAGTTTCCAAAAGAGGCTGCAGAAAGAGGGGAGAGAAAGGAGGAAGGGGGGGTACATAGTTAGGATTCACTTGTCTAAAAGCAAAAGTTTAAGTTACTACAACAAGCTTTTAACTGGTTATGATACAGTCTCACTTTAAAACGGATGTTTCTATATAACCTGTAAGCAAACAAGACCATCGGCGAGATTATTGTCTGTTTCTATGAAACCTTAATGTTTGTCCTTGGGTCTGATTCCGCGCTAAAACCAGAGGAAATGATTCGGGGCACGCAAGTTCACCACAAACTCTTTCACCTCAGACTCCGCTGGGGTGCCGGATTGTTCGTTGGCATGAAAGGAGGCACTAAAGAACCAGAACCAGGTCTACACGGGGCAGACCTGCAGTAAAATTAGAGGTTTTCTAAAGCTCCATCACGACTACGTTTTCATTTTAAAACACGTAACTTTTGCTCCATTTTTGCTTTAACATGGATCACAGATGAGAGGCGTTGTTGACCTTGTTTTCTATACTAACTTATAATGCTACTACTGCCTACAAGTACAGCTGTTTTAGCGCACGTGCAGGCCCAGTGTACGTGAATGGTCATGTGATATGCGTTTTTCTTTTAAAAGGTCACTTTGAATGAAAACTTAGGAGTGTGGATAAAGGACTCTGGTGCTCAGAAGCACTGCCGCTATCGTTCCTCGTCGTAGCTTTGAAGTGTAGAAATATTGAGCTCTCACATCATCCCTCATTGTAGCCTCAGTGCACGGTCAAAAGTACATTTCTCTCCATTGGACTGTCTCTGTTAATGCACCATGAAGCAGACACATCCTGCATTGAAATGCTGTATTTAGTATGGGGCTTACAGACCTTCCTGATTCAGTATGTGACTCCCCCCAAACCTCTGAATTATCAAGTAAAGAGGCTGGCCTTTCCTCATGTAACACACTGAACTCAATCACAGATCTACAACAAGTAAGAGAGTCATGGTGGTGCATGGAGATTGTCCCCAGTGTAGGTGGACACAAACTGTGAAAGGAAAACACTGAAAACATAAAACGTCAGAGGACATGTGTACAGCTAGAGTTATAACACAAATCTAAATATTTCTACTCTATCATTCTACTGCGCTGTTTCTCTGGCATGTAATATAGTTTAGGGCAGAAATGATGGCATTAAGCTAATCAGCATGTAATAAAAAGACGTATGTTCGGTGGTTTCCCTGACAGCCAGTTTGCTCTATCCTGAGATGACACCAGGGAAGGCAGCCTTTCCTCTCCCAGACTGTTGGCATTTCAGCTCTAAGCCCTCCTCTGCTCTCTGCTCTCTGCTCTCTAGACAACGCACGGATGTAACGCCGGCGCTGGAGTGAACCTGAACCAGGAAACGACGGAGAGGCAATTGATACGACTTGGGGTTTCTACAGACAGAGAAAACCCACCTCTTTGATAGAAACACTTTTATTTTTAGAATCAGCTCCCGATGGAGTCGTTGGTGCAGCAGGAGGAGGAGAGGCGGAAACAAATGACATGTGCCTTCTTTTTCTCTGTCTATCAAGCTCAAGAGTTTCATTCTTATTCCAATTTGGTGCTAAAGTTCGTCCGGCAGACCACACAGAGCTCTTCAGTAAAGCTCCGTGAGGATGGTTAACCATCGCAAGGTTACAGAGACAACACAGTCTTTAGATTTGAGGCAGTTGGGGGGGGGGGGGGGGGGGGGCGGTGGGGAGGGATTGAGTGTGGATATCGGCCCC
>NW_022280035.1:709127-714564 GCF_004355925.1 Anarrhichthys ocellatus | reverse complement strand
GAGAGGAGAGAAAGGCAAAAGAAAGGGAGGGGGGGGGGGGGGGGGGGGGGGGGGGGTCACTGGCAAGGGGGGGGGGGGTCAAGTGTTGGTCATCCTGTTTCAGCTAATTACCACCGACTCCGAAACGTGGCAGATGGCTAAACACAACGGCATAGACCGACTTTGATGAAAATTTGATGTGCTGAGAAGGAAAGAGGGACTGCACAAATATAAGACAACAACCAGAGGCTGAGGCTGAGGCTGAAGAAGAAGAAGAAGAAGAAGAGCAGATCCCCGACTGGGCTCTGATCTGAAGCCTCCCTCACAGATCTTCCCAGATGTTCCCACAACCCCTGCATGCTTCACACTACCCACCAGAGAGCTGTGGCTCCGGGCTGTGGAAGACATCATCCTTACCTTCCACTGACTGACTGATGTATTCAGCCTGCTGGAAATACATGAAATACTGAAGTTTTATGCACAAAAAATAGCAACGGAATAGCTTTCACAACCATGAAAGGGTTATGTACAGGAGGAAAGAACATACTGTGAAGTAATAATATGCAAACTTGAAGTGGTGGATGTGCCTTTATGCTGTATGTACATTCAACTTAGATTTGAATTTCCACTCTGCAGGCATTTCAGCTGTTAGCGACTTGATGATTTGAATAACTTTATTTTTCACCATGACCTGAATCTTTGCCCTGAGTTTGAAGTGTTGCTAAACAGTTTCAAACACTCCAGCGTCTGTAGACTTGAGAGGTGGCTGTAAGAAGTTTAGAGCTTTGTTGGAGTTACGAGTAGCAAAAGTTCATCAGTTAAAATGCACTCCAGTGTAGATCAGAACTGAACCGCTACGGGTAAGTTTGACAGTTGCTTTACTCAGTGAATGGTGGAAGAAGAGATGAGTGATTGATATTAAAAATGTATTGAGTGCAGTAAAAGTTGAACCAACAGCAACAGTAGTAGGGTCTCCTGAGGCGACGTGGTCCCAGGTAGAGTTGGTGCAGCGGAGGCTCGTAGGGTCAAACCCCAAAAAATACTGGCTCCTACAATCCCCATAATGCAACTCAACAGCAGCTCCACACTTTCAGTTTGCAACGCAGGTTTTCTGTTTCATACGTTCAGTCTCGAGCCTAACTCCAGACAACCTTGAGGACCTGTAAAACACGTTACAACTGTTTTTACAGGCGTATTAGTCCTCCCCATGACGGGTAACCTTCATGGGGAACATTGCAACGTTTCCTCATACAGCTGTTCGTATGATGTCCTACAGAAAGTTACTCCTCATTTTTTGCGCGTTTTCCTACAAAAGTGTAGCAACACGTGTCAATTTCCTCTCGTCACATGAATACGGTCTTTTCAAAATAGACTTTGAGTTCTCGTTTTACTCGCTGATAGATCGCCGTTTGTTGGACCCATCCAGCTCCCCTCCCGCCTGCCCTGTGGGATTTAGCTGTCTTTATACGTACTCGTTTAAGATAACGTGGATAACATATTCAATTACGCCGCATTGTTATTCGTAGGTACAGCTACGAATGATGGACGAGACCAGCTTGAACATTGGTGTAGTTCCTCTAAAATACAAATGCAACTATGTTGTTTAAATCCTTCTCCTGCAATTCTATTTACTAATCAAAAGTCAAATATAGGACTCATCTACGAATAGGCGACACCTTTTCCATATTTTCTCTTTCAGTCACATGCATTTCTTTGAATTCATGTTTTTCTTCCTTTGGTTAACGAGTGGAGAACAACATTTTCAACATCCATTTGAAGCAGAAGTAATGTGGTTCCATGTTAAGTTTGAAATGCTGTTAAACAAGTGAGCCTGCTGCAGACGTATATTAGCATGGAGCGGAGAGCGTCGGGGCCCCACAGCCGGGGAATGAAAGTCCTATCAGCCCAAGCTCTCATTCGCTATCCGTGTTCTTTCATTAACCTCTTACCGCGTCTCATTTCTTTATCTCTGTGATCTGTCACCCCCCCCCTGTATTTCTCTCTATCCGTTAAACATCTCACCTCTAATCGCAGCTCCGTGTCCTCTTTATTTTCTGCTCGCTTAACTTCCTTTTCTTCTGCTCTCCATATTCAAATCCCTCAGGTGTTTCCGTCCTCTTTTCTCTCTCATTTGTCCTTTTTAATTTTTGCTTCACATATTTTATATTCAAAAGGAGTTGGAGAGACACCGAGCGAGCACTCATTTGCTTGTGAAGGTGTAAGAGATCACCGAAGTGTGCAATTTTTACAAAGTTGCTGACGTGAATGAGTGCGAGAGTCCTGTAACGGTCGCGGTAAATCGTGCCATCACGGCTCGGATCAGAGACAAACTTCCCTTCACACTCCAGCTTATTTTGTATTTTCATCCTCTTTTCAACATTTATTGTGAGATCAATATTTAATCTTTGGTGAATCCATTGCAGATGAATCAGACCTGACAGGCGGTACGACTCAAGGCTCCGCTAAATCACAGCAGAATTGTAAATGTATCTGGAGAACCGCTCAGGGAGAATAGCTGAAAGTGTGTGTTGGGTTGTGTGGAGTGCAGTGGGAACCAAAACCGCCTGCAGGTGCATCAGCTGCTGTTCAACAAGTTTGGCTCTTTCTTTATTTCTCACCTCCAGCCCTTTATTCTTTAAACCTCTCCTTCACCATTGCTTCTCCACACACATCACTTGCTCGTCGAAACTTTGGCATCTTTTCCCTCCAACACAGAGTCCCCTTTCTCGCTTGTAGCTCTATGAGGCTGCTAAACGATAGCATCTGCATGCTAACATGCAAACAAAGACAACGTTAACATGACGGTATTCACGAAGAATAATGCGCCATAATTCGTAGGTATCCCACGAAATCTGTCGTATGTTATGCACGTAATGCACAGGAGTGGAGGTGGATGTGTCCAACAAACAGCGATCTATCAGCCAGGAGACGCTGTTACGTTCCCCGTGAGAAACCAGAAGTCAAAGTTCATTGTCACGGAACTTGTGCACCTCAGTAACGGCACTTTCAGTCATCTTAACCCAAACGTGATCTTTTCCTAAACCAAACTAAGTGGTGTTGTTGCCTAAACCTAACTGAGTTGTTTCCTTTTAAAGAACGGAGGTTTATTTTGAAAGGACCACATGTATGTAACAAGCTGAAATTGGCACGTGTTGCTGGCTTTCATAGGAAGATGACAAATGAGGAGTAACTTTTCGTAAGATATCATGCAAACCGTTATCTGAGGATGGGTTGACCATCATTTAGCACGTCAGCATACTAACAGTTTCTAATCAGCACTAAACACAGATAACCGCTTGAGCACATGGGACCTGTTTTAGTTTTACAGATATTTGTTGAAAAACTATTGTTCAAATTTAAACTTTGACCTAACGATGGCGCTGTCACGACAATTCACAACGATAGTGTTCATCCTGCGGGGAACATGAATGCATTCATGAATGCATATTCATCCCGATACTTTCTCTCAAAACCCCAAAAACTATCAACCTCATGGTGGCGATAGAAGAAATGTAAAGGGCTCACAAACGTTTGCATGCTTCAACCTCTGGGGAGCACGAGTAAGAGAATGAGAGGATGAATTATGTGATCTTATGCGCCTCCATGTTGAGAACCACTGCTGTAGATAATGACAGGACGAGTCATTTCATGGTAAACTGTTTTTTTTAATGTGATGTTCCAGTCCTCGCTCAGACCTTCAGCACCTCTGCCCACATCTACTACCTTATTACCACCTCATCACACTTAGCACTGAAACAAGCCCCATTATCACCCCTTCAGCTGCTTCCCACCTCGTCCTACTTCTGTCACCTCTGAATACCCTCCAACCCTGTGAACCTCAGGTGTTTTATAAGGCCGCCAAATTAGCCTGCCCTTATAGCTCAGAGTCCGCTGAACTGGCAAATTACATTTGCATCGCTCTATTAATAGAAAGCGTCCAACAGCAATTAAATTCTTTGTCCTTGCCAATCAATTGTATTCCATCCCTCAATTTAATTCAGTTTGATTCAATTCATGCTTAATTGGCGTCCGTGTCATATGAAAACAATTTGCACTAAGTGTCTAAGAGGAATGAGCTGGAATGATAAAGAGAGGAAACATTAAATTAGTGAGTTTGGGTTAGAGGTCGACAGACAGAACGTTCTGCAAGCTGTCGTTATCGGTGGAAATGAGCTCTGTTAGAGGCCGATGGCTGACAACCTCCGGTTCTGACGAGTGAAGCCAATGCAGAAGGAAGTGTCTTAAAACATGCATTCTCTCTAGTGTCCACCAGGGGGCGACTCCTCTGGTTGAATAGAAGTCTATGAGAAAATGACTCTACTTCTCTCTTGATTTATTACCTCAGTAAACATTGTAAACATGAGTTTATGGTCTCAATCTCTAGTTTCAAGTCTTCTTCAATACAGCATGATGTTCATTTAGTAAATTATGGTCCATTTAGAGTCAAACAGACCATAAAGCAGGGGATGCTTTAGGGCGGGGCTACACAGTGATTGACAGGTCTCTACTAGAGACCTTTACGGCGTCTCTATATTACTCCTCCTCAGTCTAAATATGGTCGCTTCGGGTTCACTGGTTGCAAAAAAGCGAAGATGGCAACGACTGTAATCCAAGATGGCGACGATTGAGTCGCCAACTCGAGGCTTCAAAACGTCCACAAACCAATGGGTGACGTCACGATGACGACGTCCACTTCTTATATACAGTCTATGGTTTCACATCGAGGCTCCATAAACATAATGACATAATCACCTTTTTCCTGCTCCAAACGATGGCTATCATATCGGTTGATCTCTAGTTTGACGTCTGTTATCCTGGTGCTCCGCTGGTTTAAGGCGCACGCGGCTGGTTTGAGTCGGGCCAGAGATTCGTCCCCATTTCTCCTTCGTGATGTTTTTCTGTCACTCTCTTGTGAAACTTCAAAGCCAAATGCTGAAAGATAATCTCAAAAAGTCGGTTCAAGCTGAGGTAATCAGTTGACATACTGATCATTTGAATCGTTGTTTAGAATATACATGCATTCATAACGGTCTTTGTTAATTATAATTGACTAGCAGCTGAGTTTAGTGCTTTGGCTCCTCCTGTGCTGCTGATCACTTTTACTTTGTCAGTTCAAGAATCAATACCTCGTCTTTTATGTGTTTTCATTCGTCATTCAGACAAGATAAGGTTTGTTTTTTCGATTCAAGTTTGTCATTTCCCTTAATGTGTTTTTGAAAAATGCTTTGTTAAAACTATTCTATATCTATATTCTATATTCAGTGTCTGCAGATGAACTGATTACTTTTCTAAACGTCGTCTCACAGTCGGGAGTTGCTATGACTCGCTTGGTCTCTAGATCACAGGGTTGCAGCACGATGCTCCTTATCTTTTATATCACATCTACCTCTTTACTGTCTCACTCTCTGTAATACACACACACACACACACACACACACACACACACACACACACACAC
>NW_022280035.1:708927-709117 GCF_004355925.1 Anarrhichthys ocellatus | reverse complement strand
ACACACACACACACACACACACACACACACACACACACACACACACTCATCAACCTCTGTGAACCGTCTCCCCAACAGCCCTCTGGTGTGTGCTTGCCAAACAGCAGTGCCAGTATGTCCTAGAAAAACCACTGCCCTTGGTCTGTGTGTGTGTGTGTGTGTGTGTGTGTGTGTGTGTGTGTGTGTGTGT
>NW_022280035.1:679940-708917 GCF_004355925.1 Anarrhichthys ocellatus | reverse complement strand
GTGTGTGTGTGTGTGTGTGTGTGTGTGTGTGTGTGTGTGTGTGTGTGCGTACACAAACGAGACACAGCAGATGAATGGAGCTCAAATCAATTCCCCTCAGACAGGCTTAATACAGCTCCTAATAATTGCCCGCAGATAGGGAAAGTAGGGCTGTCAAAGAGAGAAAAGACACAACGAAAACAAAAGCCGTTTCAATGGAGATTGTTTCTCTCAATTTGGCTTCGAAATAAATTGCTTATTAACAACGTCTGTGGGCAAGTGGGAGGCAGTTCTATAGGCTATAGGGCAATAATGACACTTAGAAAAGCGTCTGAAAAGCAATCCGAAGGGGAGAGGAAGGTAAAGACTTCCTTATGAAAGGACAACCTTTAGATGGCAGAGCAATTTAGTCCACGCGGCCCCCTGAAGGCCTGTGCTGTATTACATGTCTCTCACCTTGTGTACACACAGCAGCACCAAGGTAAGTGCAGCCAGGAGTCACATTTATTAATATCCGCTATTCTTTTGTTCTGTCGGCTCCTTCTACAGTCTCCATCCTGTCTGCTTCAACTGCAATTCACACGAACATTCTGACCTGCATCCACATATACGACCGCGATAAGGAAAGAATATCACTGCAAGGTGTGAATTCATGCAGCAGCTGGAATATAATCCGGTCTGCAAGGCCTCACATCTGGAGGTGGTCTAGCTTATCTTTTTTTTTGACGTCTGTAAACACTAAATCTAAATCCTGAGGAAGGATCCGAGCCTCGCCGACCGACATGTTGACGACAACAAAATAAAATCATAAAATATAAAAGCACCTGGTTCGGATGGACGACGTGTCATCGGGTGTCATTATTCTGAGAACGGATCGAGTTACAGGTCACAGTATTGAAACCGGGTGAAAACAGAGTCTTGGTCACTAAATCCCACCGACACCACCGTGTTCACTGCCGGGTTATTAAACTTTTACAATCTGCCAATATAGAGCGCTGCAGGAATGAGTCCTGAAACCCAGAAATGAGTCAGCATTTTTTGCACTTCCTGCTCCCTCGTATCAAAGTCAATGTGATATTTGAATGTGTTTTTTGCCTGAAATAAAGTCTGTGTTTAACGTTTAGTTCTACGATATATAACAGGTCAGTAAAAACCCCTTTGGTGAGTTTAGAATCTTCTTTACGTGTCTTTAAAAAAGAGTGTAAAGGAGGCTAAACGTCCTCACTAGAACACTCGTCCTCCTTTAGCTTGGTGGAGGAGACGTGAAGTCATGTGACCGTGGTGGAGCTCCTTTATAGTCGTAATGTTCAACAATATCATAAAACTTGTGTTCATTTTTTTGTTCATTGTCTTGATGAACAAAACGTGGTCGACTTGTTTTGCAACAGAGGCAATTTTCTGCAAGTATCTAAAATCTAATAGATAAATCTCATTGGCTTTTCATTGTTTTTTTGATTGTTTTTTTGATGCTAACTTCTACGGTTGGCCTACAGAAATACATCACCCTTCTAGCACTCTATTGAGTGTCATCTGACGCATTACTGCTGGAACGAATACCCCAAAAAATGCTTTGTGATAAGGAAGACAGCGTCTTAAAAGTAGTTATTACGCTGAAAAGCCCCTTTCAGAAACAAACGGCTTCACCACACAGATGATATATGATTCTGTAGAGTATTTACAAGCAATCACAGCTTATATTCAGCATGAAAAACCTTAATCGGCAAATAACTATTAACTACAGCTGTCAAGTAAATAGTGAAGTACTTTTCTCTCTGACAAGAAGAATAAAGTAAAGTTGCTCAAACTCAATTATTCAAATAAAGTGCAAATGCCTCAAAAATGAGGAAGGGATTCTGCTGCACACAAAAAGCCAGATCAGGCGTGCCCGTCAACCTAGAAGCAATCACAGTGTGTGATATAGGGAACTCAATTCATCACCAGCTCCACATACATCACAGTGTGGGGGAACAGAATCATAATCACACTGCACACAAAGTCCGACAATCTATTTCTCACCGTATCTAAATCTTGTCTACTCCCACCAACAATAAAACAGGCGGGATAATAAAAAACGGCCGCGATGAAATTAATAAAAGTCCGACAGAAGATGGAAGCACGAATCTTCACACACGCACACACACACACACACGCACACACACACACACACACACACACACACAGGGAAAACACACATGAGAAATCAAGCGACGCTGAAGAAGCTACACTCATCTCCTCAGGCAGCTTGTTGCACTGTAATTGCGCCTTCGCTGAGAGAGACGCAATTACTTTTGGGTCACTGAACTAAGATGATAGGGACTCGGAATTCATTTCTCGGCTGTTGGTGAGATCCAACATCCTTCTGTTCATTGTATGCCGTGTATGCATCAGCGACATATTCACCCGACATTTGCACAACAAAACGCAGGAGCTAATAACTCCGGGAAAATGAAATCCAGCTGGACAAGTGAATGCATGATGACAATTGGATCTAAGCCTCTCTGCCTCTCTCTCAGTTTGAGAATACATAAATAAAAATGATCAGATCAGAGCTGCTGTAACTGTGACGCTGGCAGCATTGTTAACCCTGAAGACAGTGTGTGTGTGTGTGTGTGTGTGTGTGTGTGCGTGCAAATGTAAGCGAGTGTTGGTTGACCCCACGGCGCAGAACAGCAATCTGTTCTCTGTAAGAAGCTAAAAAAGAAACCGCTCTGCCGTCTGGTCGGCCAATGCGTGTGAATAAATGTGTGCACATTTGCACGTACCTGTGCATGCGTGTCTGTTGGGTTTTTGTGCACATGTGCTTGTGTGTGTGTGGGTGGAGGTGTTGTTTGAGCTCGATACACGATAACCCACCATTATTTTCCTGCAGCTTCCCCCTTTCTACTCCAAAAATAGGCCGCACTCCTTTTCCGTTACCTCACATGAATGAAAGCCTTTTAAATCTCCTTTTGGAAGAGATTTGAGTGTAAACCTGTTTCCAGTTGAAAAAGCTAAGCCGTGGAACCACGAACCTAAAAATACAACTTTGTGTGACATTTGCTAAGCCTTTTATGGCATTCGGTTCTGCAATGTCTTAGTCTTCACTGCTGGGCTTATTAAAAGGAGCAGAGGTCAATGGACAAGGTCTGCTTCAACAACTCCATTTCTGCACGTTTAACAGTTGCAAAAGTGCAAATTAGCTTTTTCATTTCAACAAAATAATCACTATCAGACATGTAGGATCTCAGTGACGCTACAACGTCTTACTGTACCTGTGATGGCGTGATGGGAGAAGGCCTCTACGTAGGTCAGGTAGTTGTGAGGACAGTGTTTCTTAAGCCACTTGCAGACGTCCTGCTGAGTCCACAGCACCACTGGTTTGGACAGACTGGACAGTGTAGGACTGGTGTGATACACAGTGAAGGCTTCGCCCGGACGCAGCTGGAACACACAAGAAGCAGAAAACGTTATGGTCAAGGTGCTGAATAAGAGGTCGGGTAGTAAAATCGTAAATCACAACGTAGAAAACGCAGTCTGGAGTTTGAGTTTAGAGACGACGTGTGTGACTAGAAACAGAAACCAGAACGCTCCCGATGACCAAAACCCTGTCCCGTTACCGACACGTGAATCTGTTATCAGAGATTATTTACAAACTCAACCCAACATTATTTATATGACAGCTTTCATACAATCTCACAGCCCAAAGTGCTGCACAGAGCAAGATTTCAACAGCACAGACCAACAGATTTATAAATGAATAACATTATATTTATAATAGGCTCGGGATAGAATGGTATGAAAACACAAGATTAAGTAGAAGGCATTACATGGCATTTCACATAATGAGCACAAATTTAACCTAAATTAACAGCAAACATAAAGTGTAGAAGCTTGTAAGCATCTAAAGGCAAACAGATGTCGTTCTTTTGATTAAAAGGAGCACTTAGGTTTTTTATTGCCTTTCAGCCCCCAAGTGTAAAAGTGGTATCACCATATTCTCTTTAACATTCTGCACAATGTGGCACTTCACCCCTCTGTCAACAACATATCTTAATATGGTAATTACATTCCATATATTATTTCTACCAGCATTGGCTGTGTAGAGTCCTGGTTGCTGTGGTGTTTTTTTCTGCGGTAATTTTGTTTTTGTGACGCAACCGACTCCATTAGTGAGATTCTGTCATATTTATCTGTGTTTTTATTCCTCTCGGACTCAATTTCTCTCTGTCTTCACATGAAAACACAATGAAAGGGTTGTAAGACGATAACCAGACAACGCTCTGGTAGAGACCTGTCAATCACTGTGTAGCCCCGCCCTAAAGCATACCCTGCTTTATGGTCTGTTTGACTCTAAATGGACCATAATGTACTAAATGAACATCATGCTGTATTGAAGAAGACTTGAAACTAGAGATTGAGACCATAAACTCATGTTTACAATGTTTACTGAGGTAATAAATCAAGAGAGAAGTAGAGTCATTTTCTCATAGACTTCTATACAACCAGAGGAGTCGCCCCCTGGTGGTCAGTAGAGAGAATGCAGCTTCACATTGCAACACATTTCAACTTTCGCTTCATTTTTTTAGACCCGTAGGTTGTCGCTTTCTTGCCCCATAAGATGTAAAGCTTCTCTTTGTGTATCACGGCTTTGTGCGGGGAATTAAAATGGACTTTAATAAAGTCACAACCAGGAAACACAACCTCTCTCTCTCTCTCTCTCTCTCTCTCTCTCTCTCTCTCTCTCTTTTGTGTGACTTAGGCTCATATCTAATCCATTCATTCATGCTCTGACTGAGCCAACTCCACAACAAAGGCTTTGGCTGATTTTCAACAGGGAAAAACACAGAACTGCTGCCAAACGTTCCACTCACATAACTGACTGCATTTAATGGGATTATGTATGCTGAAATGTCATACACACAAATGCAACTTGCTCGCACTCTTGTAGCTCAATACCTAATGTTCTTCCTCATTAATGACACAAAGACCAGCTCCCAGAACACCTTTGCGTGACAATAAGTGACGGACGCAGGTTCATAACTATATTCACTTCTTCGCCTGCTGCTGTAATGGGTTCTCCTCCTGTCAATTTAAGCACCAAGCAGACCTATCAAGTCGTGGCTGGTCCACCAGCTAAGTGCGTTCTGCTTTGTAGGCCTTAATTGAAAACAACTCCATTTCTCCGCTCCAGTGTATTTGCTCATTTGCTAATTACACACATACTTCTAGACTCAATGGAGCGCTGAGGCCATTTTAATAACCCAAATTTACGGCTCGCCTTCCCATTCATTAATTGAGATTGAGTTGGGAGAGGTGTGGAAATGCTCTCTGTCTCTCTTTTGACGATGAATGAATGTGGACGAGAGGGGGGGGGCATCATTTCTGTAATTAGTTGAGTAAATATTGGATCAATCATTAATTATGCTAAACGTAAGGACTTTACACACCACAGGGGCGTTTTCCTTCCTGCAATTCATTTGGATGTCAAGATATTTTTTTGAATTGTTGGTTCTTTTCAGAAAAAAAGGCGTAATTCTGTTGTTTTTTTTTAGCAGCTTTCACACGACAAACAAAGGCATCGACCAATTACGCTGTGCGGAACGGACACATTCTAAATGTACACTATAGTGTACAACCAAGACATCAAACTTTATTACTCCTTCTAACCTCGACAAAGGCAGAGCAGACCAGATCCACTCCTTCAAAATAAAAATAAAAACAGTCTGGACATGGAAATGAAGAGGATTGTGTTGCTTTAACGTTGGTAATGTTGTGTGTAAAATTAAACAGGATCCCCAGTAACACACACCAGCCGCCGCTCCTGAACTCAGTTCTACCTCAATCATTACTGTTGTGCCGATGTGTAATGTTGCACTTATGACTGGAGAGCAGAGCAGATTTCCCTGCTGGCTGCACAACCCTTAACATTATAGCATACAGTAAATCAACACCTCCACTAATAGTGCAGGTAACGATTCAGCGGGCAGATTCATTATAATCCAGGGACCGACGTGTATGAGAAGAGACATTTTAATAAACACTGAATATCCACTCCCAAAGAGATGACCCAACAGCCTGTAAACACTTCTCTTAAATAGTGACAATGGCATTTGCAGCTTCACGGGCGTTTATTGAGGCTTCAAGTCACTTTATTATGGTTTAATATGTTTTCAGGCGTGAAAGTAAATGTTTAGATTCCAAATATGTGATCAGTTTATCGAAAATCTACTGCGAAGTTTTAAGTGACGTAGCCGCTGGCGGAGTTGACTTTAGAGGGCCCGGCCGTCCCTTCAGCATGCTTCAGTGTGAACAGTCCACTGGTGAATAATCAATCATTCTGTTAGTAGGTAGTGTTCCGTACATACTGATTGAGTATCAGTATGCAGTAGCTACGTTCGGATGTGACTTCAAACGGTCGGCAGGCAGTCGATGGCTTTGAGAAAGTGAGCGTCACCGCAACCACGAGAGGTTCGTAACCGGCCACCCAAAACATTATGCAGTTTGCTGCAGCAGAATAAGAGATAAGTTGTGGACAGACACGGAGATGCACACTCACGCACGCATAGACTGACTCACCTGGCGGAGATAATAATAAAATAAAAGACTTTAGATCCACTGAGGCATCATTTAAAGCCCGTAACCATTCTGGTGAACAGATGCAGATGTTTGTGATTTAGTATATCACAACTCACATTTGACACTTATTTAACTGTCATTAAAAACTACTAAAAAGAAAAGAGAAGGATGACGGTCAGACAGAGAGGGTGAACAAGGAGCAACAAAAAGAGAGCGAGCAGACCGGCACTCTTTAGTGTGAGTAATGGCCTTCATCATCATCGAGAAGCCAGACGGAAAGGAATCGTCATCGCTCCTTCTCTCTTCTTCCTCCCTCGCTTTTTTCTTCTTCCTCCACCGCTCCTCTTCGAACATCCATCAGACCGTATCTCCTCTTGCCAGTTCTGTGTCGTCCCCGTTCACCCCCCCCGCCAACTCCTCCCGAGACCTACTTCTGTCCAGCGGGAGGAGCTCCTTCATTCATTACCCACAGGAAGGGAGGTGGGGGAGAGATATGGAGCTGGAAGGGAGGGGAGGGGAGGCTGTATATGGAGCGGAAGTCTAATGAGAGGAGGAGGACGGAGAGGAAGAGGAGGATGATAATAGATATGTAGAGTAGTGGGTTGTTTTTTTACTCGGCCTTCACACACAATACAATAAATATAGCCCACATACAATCTAGTAATATGAATGAAAAGGCAGAAGCATAATGCTTATACATGCCTGACCTACATTATTATCAGTTAAGCTACCCTCAAGAAAATAAAATATTAAGGTTGATGTAGTTAGATGTATTTTTCAACATATCCTCACACGACGGTTCGTATGATATCTTACAAAAAGTTACTCCTCATTTTTCCTACGAAAGTCCAGCAGCACTCTGCTAAACATAAACTTTCGTCCTCACAGGAAACAACTTAGTTAAGTTCATGCAACAAAACTACTTAGTTAGGTTTAGGAAAATATCGTGATGTACTTATTTAGGTTTAAGTAAAGATGGTGAAATACTTAGTTAGTCTCCTGGGTAATAGACCTGGTTTTGGTTGCCCTGTGTGGGTTTTTTCGGCCTTTAAACTTTAATAAATACGTGGATTATATACGAATATATTAATAGGATATCTATGAATTCCAGCGCTTTAGATTTCGTAGGTATAGCTACGAACGCTGTATGAGAACAGCCTGGAGTCATATTAAGTGTACAAATATGAGAATCAATCATATGACTTAGTTATTGAGCCTTTAGTTTAAACTATCATTTAAAATCGACAAATGACTTATAATAAACTAATATACTATTTTTAAGTCTCAATATTTTCTACAAGGTGAGATTTGTCTCTGTGTTATTCCCCGTCTCCATGCTTCCTCTCATCCACATGCTCTTGACTTTGGTCTCTGCACTTCTCCATTGATCATTGTTTGTATCCTCCCAACAGCGTATTTGTCCTTCCCTGCTTACTTTGTTCTATCATGTCTCTTACCCCCCCCTCTACTTGCTCCTCATAAATTGTATCCTCTGCCTGCCTGACATCCTCCCTCTTGTTTCCTTCCTTGCATCTTTCTTCTGCCTTCACTTCTGCACACAGAGACACATTTTGCCTCTCAGGGGGACAAAAAAAATTGATACGTTGTTGCATTTTACTTCCTGTTCACACTTTTCACAAACAAAACAAGAGGAGAAAACATGAAGTTATACAGACCGACAGGTGACTCGTCATCATCAGGACCCACGAGGGGCAAATCAAATTTGTTTCACATCATTGTCGCAAAGCTAATAAAGAAATAACAGATTACTAGTATTTAAAAAATGACTTGATGTGAACGTCGGGGAGCGCACGGACACGTGCATGTGGCGTATTACCGTGGCATCCAGGAGGCAACCTCCGGTTCTGCCGAGTGAAGCCAATGCCTCATGTGTTAAAGCTGCATTCTCTCTAGTGTCCACCAGGGGGCGACTCCTCTGGTTGTATCACACACTTTTTAATGGACTTAATCAACTGAACGTATAAATCAGAGAAAAGTACCCGCGCTGACGTTCATACATGTTGATTTATATACATGACTATAAATACAGATCAATAAGATCGCTTGCTGAACAGATTTCACAATCAAGACAGTGATTTATTAGTAGTTTGCCATTTTTTAAATCCTGCTAAAATCAGATATCTGCTTTCTTAAAATCCTGTGGTTGGTTTGTTTGCTTTCACACCAGAAACAAAGTCCAGAGACCTTTTACAGGCTGTTCTTTGGTTCCCCCAGCAGGGTTCGACTGACTGCCTTCACACCAGCCCAAAAAGAACCGAACTTAACCGAGCAAAACGGACCTGAGCTTGTTTTAACCGAAGCAAACACTTGTTTGGCGTGAAAGCACCTTCAGTGTGAACGAATCGGGGATTAGCCGAAAGTCAGAGGATCGTGGGGAAGTCACTGGTTCTGTCCTTCTGACGTGGATCAATGATCCGACACCAATTAGCAAAGTGGATCCATGTTGTATCTCACACACCTGCCTCTCCCCTCTCTGTGCTGTCACTTCGTCTCTCCACAGGTTACTAAACACTCCTCCATCTTTCACCGTATGCTCTGCTGTCCGACCCTAACAGCTCTCTCTCTCTCTCTTTCTGTCTCTCATCCACCGCGCCGATCCGTCTCTCGCTCTGCCTTTCTGCCAAAGACCCTGACAGATCCTGACACACGATTCTTCATATCTCCCTCTCACTCCTCTCATTTCATTTTCCTCTCCTCTCAGTAACACTGAATCCCCCCCCGCCACCCACCCACCCTCTCCCCCTTTCTGTCCCTGGCAGCTTTCTGTTGCATCATTTAGCACCCCCACCCATGTCTCCCACCGCTCAGTCTAGCCTTGTGCATATGTGTGTTTGAATGCGTCGCTGTGATTGCGAACATGTTTATGTGTGAGCGTTTTTCTGAGGTTCTATTTGTGTAAACTGTCAGCCTCCGTTAGCTCTGCCTTTGGTCGTCCGCGGGACTCGGGGGTTTTGTGAATGTCTTCCTCTCAGCGGGGAGGACAAAGGGCCAGATGGGATTTTTCACAAAGCTCTCTATTTAGCATGAGTCAAACATGTGTCTCGTACAGAGCAACGCATCACTGAGTGGAGGGACGAGGACAATACAGGCCCGAGCGTTTCTGCCTCACTGCCCGGCAGTTCTCTCTACTGTGTCTTTCAAACTTGCATCGTCACTAACATGACAACTAGCAAGTGACATGTTGACACTTACAAGAACCATGCATATGAGGGTTGTCTGGTCTGCCACATTAAAGGCCCTCTCACAGCCGCGGCGTGACGAATAAATGACACGAAAATGCGGAAAAAACGCGTATCCCAACTATTCTAACTGGCAGTGATGTCAATTTGCAAACAGTTGCAATGCGATAAAAGGAACATGTTGTCTTTCAAGTGTTGGACGACAGCAAGTGGACTTTCCAGGGTTCAGACCTTTAGATCCACCCAATTCCACCGAGTTTGAGTGGACTGATTCATGTGCTGACATGTATGGAACAGAGCGGTACAGGACAACATGCTGACATTGAGTGTCACAATACGTCACAGCAGCAGTGCACATTTAGGGAAGTTTGACATTAGTTTAATGCCGTCGTTCAGAGAGTAGCTAATGGTGGATTGGTGGCTAAAATAATGAGCTCGACTGGAGATGACCACCCTAAAAAATCCAGACTGTTTTTCTCAATCATGTAATAAGGAGCGGTCCAAGTCGGGATGCTTTGTGTGGTATATTGAGAAGGTCAGCCACTGTGTTCCGTAACGAAGAGGGAAAAATAATCACAGACCGGTCCTCTCTCTGGCAAAGTAGTGAATAAGGGCCTCGCTGCCTGTACCAGGTTCTGATAAGGCGGAGAGAAGGCACATGTGGCTGCTTTCACTTCCTAAATTGTGTCTCTGTTATTCCACCTATTCCCCCGTCTCATCTAAGGGTTCACCCGCCGGCTGTGTGTCAGACAGCTAAAT
Source organism: Anarrhichthys ocellatus (assembly GCF_004355925.1). Classification (NCBI taxonomy): domain Eukaryota; kingdom Metazoa; phylum Chordata; class Actinopteri; order Perciformes; family Anarhichadidae; genus Anarrhichthys; species Anarrhichthys ocellatus. The sequence goes on along the minus strand of NW_022280035.1, from coordinate 698,424 downwards.
GAGCCACCCACTACCCCCACCCCCCCATCCGGCTTCCCAAACAACAGCCGATTCAAGGATGCCACAGACGCCGCGCCAAGTACACAATGAGTCATTATTTGGAAAAATCCTATTAGCCGATAGGCCTGCATACAGGTCCACCTGCAGTGATGTACATGTAACAACACAAATGAGTTTATAACCTTTATTCTAACAAACCATTTAAGCCATCATAGGCGCGGTGGCTGCAGGTGTGGGTCGACATTATTATTTCACAAATTAATGGTGCAGAATACGAGATTGGGAACATTTTTATTGCCTGTCAATGGCTCTCAACATGTGGGTGACTGAGTCAGCGTCTTGCAGCTAATGGTGCTAACAGCGCTAACAGTGCAAACTGCAGCAAAAGTGCTGACAAAACTAACAGCGTCTACCTTGCACACACCTCATACGCCTCTATCTTTACATAGCAAATAGTTGTTTGCTGCTATTCTCGGAATCCCTTTAACTTTTTTCTGCACCTTAAGTGCAGCAATCAGCTTTGTTCCAAGAAACTCACTTTCATTTCCAGAAAATGACTGAAAAACGGACCACAGTTTAGGGAATAAATGAAATGATCCCACCTCGCTGGTATGTTTTCCTTATTGTTTCAAGTAAAATAAGGGATAAATGCTGAGTAGTACATTGAGAATGACAGTATATATATATATATATATATATATATATATATTTTATATGTATGTACTTTGGGAACATCTTGTCAGCCATGCTTGTGAAAGTGTAAACGATATTTATCTAAGATTTCTATCGTTTCGGGTGTTTCTATCTCTTGACTCCACTGACTGGTCTGCATCAACATATTTGTGTGTGTGTGTGTGTGTGTGTGTGTGTGTGCACATGTTTGCATTGGAGTGCATAATGTGTTATATTAGCTTTGTTAAACAGATAAGGAAGATTACCCAGGTCCCACCTTTATATACAGAAGCTGTGCTGTGTTTCACTGAACTGGCTTCCTCAGTACAGCTGATGTGTGCACAATGAGGGAATAATGTAATCATCACTCCTGAGAGAGAACTGGACGCACGGACGCCAATCTACACAACCACACACACACACACACACACACACACACACACACACACACACACACAAACACACACACACTTATTCTTGAAACTAGAAATTGTTGTGGATGCACCAGATAGAGCTGGACTGCTCTCCCAGTTGTTGAATAATGCACGACAAGCCTTGTTTCCATGAGGAAATGATAAGCCTTCCTTCTCATGGTATAGAGGAGGCTTAATTACCCAGTCTCTGCGTAATCACATGGAAACAGCTTCCCACTCGTCTTATATTAAGCCTTTTATAGCTGTTATAGCTGAGGGGGCAGTCTTTTATGAATTATTGAACAATCTTGCAGTGCATACGTACATCTCACACAGCCTCACAGTGCAGCCGGGCAAACTTTCTTTAAAGGCAGTAGGGGGAGACCAAATAAATGACCTCCACTGGGCTATCGGCTCTCTTTCATGTGAGGAGTAGGAGCCAAATGTGTCCAATGCTTTTGCCTTTGTGTGGCTCAGGCTGCTGTTTTCACATTATGCCGCTGAGACTATGGAAACAGAATCAGAGTAGAACAGACATTTCCGTTCAAATCAATGCAGCAGGATGGTCAGACCGGTGGCCATTTGTTTTATCTGTGCCGTTGCTATCGCGGGCTAACTTCTGTACAGACTAAACCGACTTACGGCAAGTCGCAGATTCACCGAGGTGAGGTTCTGCAGTAAGAACTCAAACGAGCAGTGGATGCAGAGACAAATGTAGTCGCAAAATCGGAATTCGATAAGAGGTGAGATCAAGACGAGACTTGTACATTTGCAAGAGCAGTTTTTTTTGACAATGCCTGTACTCTTGTGTAACGTTTGGCTAAATGCTACCTAATATGGTGAGATATTGCCCGTGTGCGGTTCTTGGCTCCACTAAATGTTAACTGACATGGTGGCGCTAGAGAGCCAGAGTAAATGATTACAATTAAACAACTTAATGCTTCATGCACACACACTTGTGTAGGAAAGCTCATTGCTCTTGCCAGATGAGACAACTTCATTCGGTTAATGCTACACTGGTTACAGAAAATGAGCCGAACAGCAGGCTGGTGGTCAGCGGCAGCGCAGGGTCTAATGGTCCCTCCGCTTCAACTCCCTTCGCTCCAGAGAAGGACAAGCTAACTAGCTAACTAGCCAGCCATCCGTCTCCAGAGCTGCAACAACACCTTCTGCTTTACGGACGTGTGTCGTCACCATAACTGCTCACTTCTGCTTTTTCTTTTGTACTGGTCAAATGTACTATAACTATAACTGTTTAATGTCCGTTGTACTCCTATTCTATTTCTACGGCTAAGACATTGAGCCACCAAGCAGACATTCCTCACCAGACATTCAGTTCTGTTAAAACTGTTGCTGAGCTTTGGGGGGAAAAAACATGCATATGTGGAATAAACTAGATTTCTAAACGCATGGGACATACAGTGCTATTTCTGAGTCCATTTTCTACTGTACGTGCTCCCTTGTACAAGCACTGTTACATCACAAGCAGTGCGGTAACAGTTCTCGTAGCACTCCTCCGTTAGTAGTTTCTCTCCGGGGGTATCAAGCACAGGCTCAGGTGAGACCAGCCAACATCATGTACAAGATAAAACCATTAGACTTCCTGCAGCTGGAGATGCAACACTGACGGTGACACACTAACGCTCTCGCTTGTCTCTCTTGATGGTTACAGATTATCTCTGTACGTATGTGCACTATTTACCCTCCCAAGTCAGGGACGCTTCATTACACTACTTTAAAAATAAATAGCTTTGAGCTGCCAGTTAATTCACACAGGACGATATTAAACTATGGCAAAGCTTCCATCGAGGGAAATAATATTTTCTTAATTTAACTACTGAAAAAAACTACTTTATTAAAGTATTCGATATACTACTGTCATGTAGTTCAATACAAAATGATACAAGTGAACAATAAGAGATAATTATCATTTTTCTGTTTGTGTGTTTCTCTTGCAAATTATGCATTGAAATGACAAAACAATACACCACTTAAAACACTATATGTGGAATTGGCTGAACTGAACCCAAGCTACTATAGAATGTGATTAGAATGGATCTCTTGAAATCTTTAGGTTTTATTATGACAAAGAGCATCTTTTCTTTTCCTAAAGTGCTGTGATGGCCCAGTGGCTACAATTTATTCCCTCTAAAAAAAATCTAAATTCACTAGTGAAACCAAGTAAATTTTCCTTCTCCTTCCATGTTTGTTATTGTCCAACCTGAACCACCTCTCAGCTGTCCCTCGTTGTCTGTAAACTGTTTTTTTCGTGAGCAAAAGTTATTCACATGCAGTGAAAACACTCCTGCACGCTGCCTCCGGTCCTTTTTGCACGTCTTTGTTTGTCTTCATACCTGGATGCCCTCTGTGCCGGGCTGCTGCAGCAGTTTGACGGTGCGCGTGTGCGCCGTCGTCCTCTGGCCGCGGCCGTCGTGCCAGGTCAGGTTGCTGCCTCCGGCGCGACGCGGCAGCTGGTAGCTCAGCTCCTCAGCAGACACCGTGTGCTCCAGGGAGGCACGGCAAAAGCTGAAGCTGGACGCCGCTGAGAGGAGAGAGAGAGAGAGAGAGAGAGAGAGAGAGAGAGAGAGAGAGAGAGGAAGAAGAGGAGACAGAAAAAACACCGATAAGCACTCACTTTGTATTGTCTTTGCTTATTAAGGGGCTTGCGTACACATTGTCTATGGACTAAGCGAAAGGGAACACCTAAAACAAACAAAATAATTGATAATCCTCTAAGAGGATTCACTGCCTTCACTCCCGATGACTTGCTTTGTGTGCTGACTCTCATACAGCTACAAACAGATGGCTGTTTTGGTGATGGTGGTGGGCAGCAGCCAGTGCTACTCCACTGTGATCTCCAATTATGTTGAGAGCATATTCACAGAGCAAGCGCATGATTGTTTTTTGGGGAATTGTGTCTCTCTTGCTAGATTAATCCATGATTATTTTAATCCTGCATCATGACTATATATTTGTTTATTCTTCCCTCTCTCTCTCTGTCTGTCCTTCCCTTCCTTCCTTCCCTCTCAGGAGTAGGGTGTTAGCTGTGAGACAGCGGAGCAGACAAGTTGTCAATGCAGGGTCAGAGTACAGCTCCGCAGGAGCCGCAGGGCATCTCGGGCATCAAGTTGAACAGGCTTCTGTAGTGTGGTCGGTCGTCTGTGACAGTGGGTTCATTTTGAAAGGGGAAGAATACCGAGACACCAATGTATTAGTCATGTGACTGATAAAAGAGGATCTGACGGCACGTCGGCCAGACCCAACAGAGAGGAGACAGTGGAAAGAGGGCAGGAAAAGGTCAAGAGAACGCATGACGGAGTCAGCTTTATGGAGTCACCTGATACCGCAACCACGAGAGGTCCATGCATCCATAACTGGACACCAAAACTATTATGCAGTTTGCTGCCGCAGAGTGAGAGATTAGCTGTGGATGGACACAAAGCTGCACACTCACTCACTCATGGATGCACGCAAATATCGATTGCATGATTGTTCTGGTGGAGATAATAAAGTACAAATACTGCATGATAGGCATTGATATACTTTGAATGCGCCACTGTTTGTTCATGTTATAACAGAATTCTTGACTCATGTAAACGCAGCTTTGCAGTGCATGTGAAGCAGACTCCCATGTTGTGTGTCAACTGGATTTCACTCTCAAATCCCCCGATTCGTGTGTGTGTGCGTGTAAAAGCAATCATTGAGAAGGAGACAGAATTACTGATAAAGGGGCTAAAAGTGGAACAAGGCATAATAAATGTTGCATTCATTACTTTTAAATATGAGAAGAAAAAGTCTCTTAAGAGCAGAACAGTGTCAGAGCATTCTTTGAATGAATTCTTAATTTCATTTCCTCCCTCTTCTCTGAGGACCGGATTTAAAACAAAAAAGAGAGATTGGATTTATTTGAATGTGTTATATAAGTTATACGTTATACAGTATAAGGTCTTTCCAGTGTGTCTTTGTTATGTTGCTTTCTTTAGGTGATATTTTTATTTTTATCATCCCACACCTGGTAAATAGGCGTGAAGATATAACTAACGAGACATACCGTCAAAAATTGGATGTAAAAACAAACAATACAAGTGAAACCTGCCATTCCTTTCACCAACAACAAGCCATCCTGGACAATTGACCCTTCGCTAAGCCCCGCCCCCCTTCTGCTACTCCGCCACACTGTCAGAGCCACGTTACCACAGAGCCCACACTGTCACTAACTGCACTCCATGAGGAAATAGTATCAAATTTGGAAAAAGGGGAATTCAGAGAGAAGCAGACAGAAGGGTCTACAATATGTGTTTGAAGGATGTCAAACTGATTCATCAGTGAAAACAGGTTAAAAAGACAAAGAAGCTAAAGCTACAGATCACAGAGTAACAGTGAACCAACACATCACCTGGAGATCCAGACAGACGACAGTGAAACTAAAGAACAACCCTGTTCCTCTTTATTCACTGTTACGATCATTAAAAAGATAAAGCAGCATGTGTACAGTAGCATATAAGTGCTAACGCTAGTTAATGATGTGCTAACATGCTCTGCTGTTAGCTCCACAGGTTATGAGGTAAAAACGTGGCGTTTCAGAAACGTATATCTCCTTCCAGCCTCTCTGGTTAACGAGTATCACTGTTACACAACGTTTAAACAGGACGAGCTCCAAATCCACTAAACCAGCCTGAACATGAAGAACATCTGAAACCATAGAATGAGAGTCTGTGGAGCAGAGCCGCATGGTCATCAGACTCTGGTCAGAGCTGGACGATGCTACGCTATGATTAGCCAATCTGTGTTCCCACTTCAGAATGATCAGACCGCTGAGAGCTGCTGTGTTACAGCTGTGGCTTGTGGGAAGCTCCTGGTTGCAGCTGAGATAAGTGGAGGGGAGTGGGAGGGGGGGAGGGGGGGGGGTGCACTTTTTCTCAACCCAAAGTCAGCGATGAATGCAGAGTTCACACTAGACATGATGGAGGAATAAAAAAAAAAGAGGTTGGAGATGAAAAAACAAGAAAAGGCCCGACAGGAATCACTGATGTGTAACCTTCTCTCCCCTCGTACACGCTTTTTTCCACATTTCTATATGCTGCTACTTCTCTATCTTCTCATGCAGCAGTATCTTTTTATGTTGCCCTTCTTCTCTCTCCCTCTCTCTCTCTCTCTCTCTTTGTTTCTGTCTGCTTGTCAGGTCTTTGTGGTCGTCGGGACAAACCGAGCCCAGCCCTGATGTAATTACTGCTAGTCAGACTAAGGGGGAAGGAGGAGACGGGAGGAAGGAACGTGGGAAGCTAAGCGCCTTGTGACCCTAAAGACCTGCCAATCTCCCCGAAAAGAGACAAGAAAAAGAGAGGGAGAGGGAGAGAGAGAGGGAGAGCGGCACTGTAAATTAGCACTGGATCAATGCGCACTGACAGTACGCTGATTAAAATGTGGCGAAGTGAAAGAAGCTCAAGAGAGGAGGCAGGGAGACGCGTTAATAGACGAAACAACTTCATTTCACAAGCTGTTGAAGGCGGGTGCTTTCCAATTATCAGACAGAGACCGCCCTGCACTTTATGGACATCGCTTCGTAGGTGAGGACGTGCAGCATCATGACTTTCCGGGTTTCACCGACATCTCAATAGCCTCGACCTTTTTTCGACCTTCGGCGGTCATAAAAACTAAGACGGAGCGTCTCTTCCTCGAGCTTCAATGGAGTCGGTCGACTGGACCTCCTGATACAAAACGTGGTGAAATGAAGCTCAAGCGTGAGTTCAGTCAGGGAGACTGTTGTTGTGCAAGTTCAGGCCTGAGGTTTGACAGGTGTGAACGGAAGCATTATTTTTTCAGGTTGTCCGTCCGTCCGGTTCATTCTCGTGAAATCTCAGGAACGCCTGGAGGGAATATCTTCTGCTCATGCCCAGAACGTTACTTCTCCCTCTGAACCCTAATCCCGGTGGGATGGTAAATTATGTTTTCTACAATAACAATCGGCAAAACTAAACCGTTTATCACAGCCAGAAGTTGTCCAAACTCTCATAATCGCCAGATTTTCATCCTTCCGGGGGTCCTTAAACACATCATGTGTGACAAACGGTTCCGTCAGCAACAGAAACAGAAACTAAGCTAAAAAATTGTGATATTTCATCGAAAACATTTTACTCTACAAGTCTCATTGAAAATATCGTTCCAAATGAACCGTTTGAAGTAACCAGATCTTGTGAAAAACATTAAATTCTGAGCTCCTCAGTTCAACTATGAAGACATGATTGACTCACAAGAGATCAACTTTTGTCACAAACTTTAACTGAACTTCAGGCTGATGATCACAGAGAGGAGAGGAGTAAGTCGAGGCTGTAAAAATATAAATAGATAAATATTTATAGCACGTAGAGATTTTTTCCAACATCGATTACTCTCTTGGACACTTGTAACAATGTTGGATGTACAGATTCCATTGTTTTACAATTTTTGTAAAAGAAATTATCAAAGAAAGTCAAAAGACATGTTTGAGTTCTTTCTACTTCTATCCATGATATCACTGTTTCCATAGAGGAGCAGCACTTTTATACTGAAGTGAAAATCAAAAGCCACAGAGAGACAGATGTGACAAGAGCGAAAAACGCCCCGAAACTGCTTTAGGGTTCAGAGGTTAATAGGTTGCTCGAGAAAGAAAATTTCTTCAAATTTGAGGATGAACTGAGAAGAATTCAGTGGTCAAATGTTAAAAATCAAGGTCATTGTGACCTCACGTTGTGAATGTGATATCTCAGGAACTAGAGATTCATATTTTTTTGTTAAAATTAAACTATCACGGGAAATTGAGTTGTTTTTAAGCTGTAACTTCAGCTCCAGTAAAAACTCTTTGTGCATATTACAAACACTTAATGCAACAAGGATAAAGATGCATAAACCGACCGCTTCAATGTATCATTTGGTGGCATTAATAATCATTAAAGCAAAAGTAAACTGTTTGTTTGTCAACATCAGAATGAGCCGTGGTGTCCTTTGTTTCACTGAGACTCGGCTGCAGAGCGCCGCTCAAGCAGGTGAGTCTTTTTTCTGTCTGGTGGAGCAGAGACTCCGGCGGGAGGTAATAAGGAGGCTGGTGCTCATGATGAATAATGCACCAGTTGAAGGAGCTGACAGGGGGGGCGTTTCACTGGAGTTGGACAAATAAATTGATTGATTGATAACATAAAGTTTTGCACGCAGGTTGAACTTCGCTATAGCCGCGACCTTGAGGAAGATATACGTGACAATTCTGGCTTTGTATAAGAAGACTGGATTTTTTTTCAGTCATTTGGCATTTGAGTCTATTTCTCTCTTGATTTGTTACCTCAGTAAACATTGTAAACATGAGTTTATGGTCTCAATCTCTAGTTTCAAGTCTTCTTCAGTACAGCATGATGTTCATTTAGTACATTATGGTCCATTTAGAGTCAAACAGACCATAAAGCAGGGGATGCGTATACTTTACGGCGTCTCTACGTCACTCCTCCGCATTCGAAATATGGTAACTTTTGTTCATTGGCTTCATAATGGCAGTCTACAAACCAATGTGTGATGTCACTGTGACGTCTTATATACTGTACAGTCTGTGGTTTTAGGCCATAACTTATGAACTCATATGCTAATCATGACAATTTCACACAAATATCTAATATGATAAAATGAAGAATTGACAACATTTTGGACGTGCGATGCAAAGCTGGATGCCGGGGGGATAATTCTAGTTTCTCATTGCCATTCACTCCTCAGGCATGCGTCATTATTTCCTTGCTAACTTTGTTTGGGGATGTCGATCGTTTCATCAGCTGGTCGCATCCGTCCAATCACACACAGCGACACGCCTTCACTGTTAGCTTATCATCTTGCTACTGTCTCTTTAAATTAATTAATCATGCTGCTGCTGCGAGCTCCTCTCCATCACCCCGTCACCGCCCAGTCTTCATCAATTCATCAGCCAAACAGCGTCCAGACTCCACAGGGGGGGTCGAAGCACCAAAGACTTTCTGTCACGACTTTATTATCATCTCCTCTAATGAACAATTATCATTCACTTCCTCTCTACTGATTGAAACGTTCATACTTTCCAATTTACGTCTCTTTTAAAATGACATTTCATCTGCCGGATGCTTTTACGATCGCAGAGCTTTGGGAAAATGCAACGTATTCTAAACGAGGCTGAAGGAGAGGAGGTAGTGTCTCTAAATGGATCTTTGATTGCCATCCCGTTATCAGTCACCTTTCTCCGTCTCAACATGCTTTTTGATCGGCCGGGACAACCACCACGTCTCCTCGGTCCTATTTGTCACTAACTGCTGTCGTATTATTTTCTCGCTGCCCTTGCCGGTGACTTTTTATCACCTCCGGTCGCGGAAGGGCAGAGGAGACAAAGGATGATGGAGGGGAGGCATGGCGTGATACGCGTTTCCCGAGTCAGTAAATAAGAATAAATAAGAAGACGTGATGTAGTGCGACTTTGAAAAACCTCAGGAATCTGTGGCGTCGGAGGGAAAAGGTGGAGGGAGAAAGAGAGAGCTGTTGGTGGTTAGAGGTGTCAAAACCAAGGGCAGAGTGTCGGACAGGTGTTTATGTGTGTGTGTCAGTGTGTGTGTGTGTGTGTGTGTGTGCGCAGAGGGTAGGTGGGTCAATACGACTCAGCCCAGTGAAGTGTAACTTCATATCACCTCCTCCTGACTGAGCAGCATATCTGCCGCACAGAGCGGCCACTAAATCTCGGAGGCATTCCCTCTTGAGAAGGTAATTAAGCTGTTAGGTACAGAACCCTGGAAGGTCGTTCCGAGCCAAATCCCACAGTAGATTAACATGGCATCACTGGACATTACTGATTTGACTCTAAAAGCGACCATCTAGATTAGTCCGTGTGGAATGGTTTTTTGCTGAGTGGGCTTTTTTCCAGAAGTTTGAGTTTATAATTTTTTGCATAACCTTGGCATCGACTTCAGGGCGCATGTGAGAGGTGGGGTCCCTCCCCTTCCGGTGGAATACCATGGGACCTCATTTAAAATATAAAATGTAGATTAAATATTCATTTTGATCCCATTTGAATTGTTCCATGAATAACTTATATATTTGTCCATTTAAAGGATGATTTTGCAAGTCAAGAAAGTCTCAGTTTGTCGTAGATTTGTCGTGGTACCAGTGAACTACATCTCGTCTCACATGATAAACGTCACCAACACGGCTGTTAGCTTGGCTTGCTAGCTAGCGAGCTAACTTAGCTATGTTCCACGCAGAAATGTAACTTTATATATTACCTGATGTGCAGCTTCAGAGAGAGACGTCACTTTAGCAACTTTTGGTGTGAAGTCTTTCTATTTATGTATTTTCACAGTTTTACGACAAAATGTGACTTTCAAACAGGATAAAATGAGTTTTTTGCTGTTGACTCGCGTAGATGATTGTTCTGAAGTAAGGTCCCATGGTGGGACTTCGCTTTTCTATCCTCTCAGCAGGAGGTTGAGGAAAGTGTTCTGACTAATCCACTTTATTTCAGGGATCACGGAGAGGGTGCTGTGGTTTATTTCAGCAGCATGATATTGACATCAACTCCCTCCCTACCGAGCGCTTCTTATTCAAATCAAAGATAAGATTTCTATTTGCAGCTTTATGCGAAAGAGGAGAGGAAAAAAATATCCTAGTTTTCCTCATTCCTCTGTAATCTGCAAGGGGGGTTGAAACTTCATCATGCAGTGATTTCATGCCTGTATTACACATTAAAACTTAAGTCCTGAGCTCCTTGGGCAGTTCCTTCGACCTCATGATTCTCATTTGCTCTGACATGCACTGTGAGCTGTAAGGTCTTATATAGACAGGTGTGTGCCTTTCCTAATCAAGTCCAATCAGTTTAATTAAACACAGCTGGACTCCAATGAAGGAGTAGAACCATCTCAAGGAGGATCAGAAGAAATGGACAGCATGTGAGTTAAATATGAGTGTCACAGCAAAGAATACTTATGACCATGTGATATTTCAGTTTTTCTTTTTTAATAAATTTGCAAAAATTTCTACATTTCTGTTTTTTTCTGTCAAGATGGGGTGCCGAGTGTACATTAATGAGAAATAAAATGAACTTTTTTGATTTTAGCAAATGGCTGCAATGAAACAAAGAGTGAAGAATTTAAAGGGGTCTGAATACTTTCCGTACCCACTGTAGCATCCAACAGACTCTGCAAAACTCCCACTATGTCCACATCCACCAGTGATCCAGATTTGTTGGTCCTATATATGGTATGTTTGGATGTTGGGAGGTGAAGCAAGAGGCTGTTTACAAATCTTCCACTCCACCAGACCTGGTCTTAACCCCAGGAATGAGCCATGAAATTACTCCATTTTGAAAGAGCAGAGGGGGGTAGAAGAATTCTAGTTGCGGCTAAAAATAAATATAAAACCCAGGAACCCAGGGGGCTTTTCCCATGATGCATTGCAGTCTATTACCCACTCTGACATGAGACACTGGGGCTGAGGTCTACCTCTCACAAACCATCAGTGTCACGGGAACACGCAGACACAGAAACGGGAGTAAACAATGGACATCACACCAACTCTCATCGGGACACTAACGAGGGAAACACCGGCTAAATCTGTGGGTATGATTGTGTGTGTGTGTGCGTCGGCGAATGCCAGGACGCGCCAATGCATACGTGAATGTGACTCATGATGCCAGCATGAGAATCCGCATACCCACACATCTGTGTAATCCCTGTCTGCTTCAGTTTAGGCCAGCGGATCGGAATAAAGCTACAGAGAGTCTGTATATGCAGCCATGTGGATGGAGGCTGAATTCTGGATTTAAACTGCAGGGCAATTATGGCTCACGATGCTGGTCGCTGTAGAAGTCCATCTAGACTGCACCCTGAGAGCACAAAGAAGAACAAAGCCGAGCGCCTTGGCTTCCTCTTTTTAGGCCAGAAAAACTTGAGTTTCCGTGTCACGATTGTGTCATGTTGTCTGTCCAAAATGTCATCACTTTGTCTATTTATCCTATTTGACGTTTGTGTAAAATTGTCATAATTAGCGTAAAAAGTGTCATAAAGTTGCATTCTCTCTAGTGTCCACCAGGGGGCGACTCCTCTGGTTGTATAGAAGTCTATGAGAAAATGACTCTACTTCTCTCTTGATTTATTACCTCAGTAAACATTGTAAACATGAGTTTATGGTCTCAATCTCTAGTTTCAAGTCTTCTTCAATACAGCATGATGTTCATGTAGTACATTATGGTCCATTTAGAGTCCCACAGACCATAAAGCAGGGGATGCTTTAGGGCGGGGCTACACGGTGATTGACAGGTCTCTACCACGTCTGGGAGGTCTCTATGTTTTCATCTTACAAATTTAACCCTTTCAAAGTGTGTTGTAACATGGTCGCCTACAAAGTTCTTATTCAGCGTTCGGTTGGGCTAAATTTGAAGAAATTCCCTCTCGGCGATCCTAAGATATTGCATTCATCAGAATGGATTTGATGGACGGACAACCCTCCAGCCTTCCGGTTGTCGCCGGCCTGGAGGCATAAAAGAACTGGAGGTTCCGGCGTTGAGGACAACATGACTTTTCCTCTCTTAACTCCCCCCCCCCCCCCAACCGAGACAGACAGAACTATTGATTACCCATCACTGTGTCAGAGAACATACAATTACAGATCACTTTAGATAAAACACACAAACTCAGTCCACCTCGCTCCTCCACCCGAGGACACTGGCCGTCATATCCACTCCGGCTCAGAGCACCTCAGAGCATGTCTCGAGCAAGAGGAGGAGGAAGGCAGAATGTCACGGAGGAGGAGACGGGATACAGAGGTCTGACATGGTCGTGCCCTCTTAAGGAGGACGTAGGATGAAGAAAGACAGGAAGATGGTGTGAAGACGACACGTCGCAGAGCAGCGAATGGATGGAAGATTAAGAACGTTAATATCAATTGCTTCAGGAATTCAACGAGAAGAAACGATGAGCGGATGAGATCATGTGATTGTTTTCTCTCCCCTTCACAGCCAGGCCTTGGTATGACGACACGGGAGGACAGATTAGATCTCGCTGACGATCGATAACTCAGAGCAAATGAATGTCAAGAGCAGAAGCGAGGAGGAGGTTGAGTGATAGAATGTGAGGTGTGATCAGGCTGTGTTCATACGCCGTGCGTACCTACGAAAAGGAATGCGCTGTAATTTGTGGATATGCCACAAAATTGCGTACTTCAGTAACGGCACTTCCGTTGTTATTTCAAACCAAACCACCATCTTTAATTAAACCTAACTTAGTATTTCACCGACAGACTTTTGTGGTGAATTGTCCCTTTAAGCCCCTTTTCAATTTCAAAGCAGCAATAAGTGATATTTCTCTCCACATCTCTGCAACTGAAACCCACTCTGCATTTTCAGAAGAAAAATTGAAATTCATGTACAAACTACTTCACTCATATGTTGCAAATCTTGACCCTGACACCGTCCACATACAGCTCCTGTTTGCTGCATTTGCAAAATGAATCCATTGTAAAAAAAATAAGATGCTTTAAACTGGCAGAGCTCTTCAAGGGCGCACGCCATCCCTGTCCATTTGCACAAAAATCGGGGGAAATTAGATTAAAAAGGTCAAGCAGGCAGAGCACATGTTAAACTCACATGATATCCACAAGCAAGCATTGTAAAAGGTTAAGATGATTCTTTAAATTATTTAATATCGCGAAAGGTCAAACGCAAGAGATCGAACATCAGAGTCAGCATCAAAGTCCAAAGGTTTACACGTTGACTTGCAGATTCGCATGATTTCCGATGTTTCAGTGCAGAGGAAGTAGAAGAGAACGTCGGCATTATGTTCTCCTGAACATGTCGGATTACAGTCATTTCAGCCGTCGCATAAGAATAACACATTATTCCTCAGCTTTCAAATCTCCACTCATGCTGAGATCTAAACTGTCTTCTCAGTTCATCCGTCACGATCGACGTCCTCCTTTGCAGCTCTACTCAAAAAGAATCTAAAAACGACGCGGGGGATACGAAGTGAACACAAAGCGCACTCACAAACGTCTCGGCTTTGACAAGATTGGCTTTTTAAATATTTAGTGTTTGTTTACAGCTGTTTCATCCCCCAAGGTGGCAAAATGTTGTTTCCTGAGGGGGAATTAACAGATGTTTGGGTACAAAAAGTATTAAAATACTCCATTTCCATGTTAACTCCTGTCCTCGATGAAGGCACACCACTGAATAACCAGCAGGAAGTCATTAAGCACAAAAAAACCCAGTCTGCACGCGTTTCAATATCAAAACATAATCTTTTTGTTTTTCAAGTGCAGTTTGAGCTGATCATTTGGAACCAAACAGCCATGAGCCAGATGGACTGCTAATGACCTCTAAAGTGATTCAAGCAATCAGACAAACAGGTTTTTGCCATTATCTCTTCTTTTTTTTTTGTCTAAACTGGGATTACAGAAGCATTTCACGCACACGCACAACGTGGCATTCTGGATCCTTGAGTTCACAAATACCTTCGGTGAGAGCCTGCAGGGCCGTCCGGCAGGGATCCACCACGCCGAGCACGCCGGCTCCTTACACTCTTTACACGAGGCCGCCGCCATGTGCAGGAAGGATCGACTGCACCGCAGCGGAGCCGAGTGGAGAGTCTGAATGGACTCCGGCTCGTTTTGATTGTCACATGCGGTCTGTGAATCGATGCGGTGCACTCACACTGTGGCCTAGTGAGACCGAGACCGTAGAGGGGGGGTCCAGGGCTCAATACTTTATTGAATCTCCATGAAAATCACACAAGCACTCTGCTTTGTTTGCACATGTGTGTCGCTGCTCAGAGACGGAACGTCTGACCAGCGTAGCGTGGAGACAAAAAAACAAGCCAGTCGATTGGCACAAAATGTACACAAACACAAAAGGTTATTGAGCACCGAGGGGTTCGCAAACAATGAAATGAATAAATGACCGTTGTGAGTTGGCTGATAATCTGCTCGACACCATCCCTGCATCCACACAAAGGCGGCCGGGACGAGGGGATGAAAGAAAATAAAGAGGAATGAAAAAGAAAGGGCTTATAGAATGGACAGGGAGGGGGGGAAGGTAACTGGTGGAGGAAAAAGAAAAGATAAAAGTTAATGCTCCACAGACGCTGAGAGGTAAACAGAGAGAGAGAGAAAAGAGGGCGGGAGAGAGAAGGGAAATGTGCCGATGAATTTGAAGCTGAGATAGACAGGAAGTGAGTTTGTAGATCCGTAAGCTGCATAAATGATGAGAAACAGCAGCTCGGCGGCGTCGGAGGTGGAGGTGCTTCTTCTCTCAGCCGACTGAAATGTAACATCGGAGCTTTGAAGTTTTAAAAAGTTTGTTGTGCTCCTGTGTGATGAGATCCAGGAGGCTGCCTCTAATCTGTCCCGGAGGGGAAGGAGAGAGAGAGAGAGAGAGAGAGAGAGAGAGAGAGAGAGAGAGAGAGAGAGAGAGAGAGATGCGAAGGTTGTGGCAGGGGGCCATACACAGAGGGAGGGGGGGGGAATAGGCAACATGGAGACAGCTGAGCGGGGAACTGCAGCACTAATCTACTGCTCTACTTCCTCCAAACCTGAAACTTTAAAATATGGAAAAGATGCAACAAAAACCACAGACTGTATATAATATTTGGGATATTTGTCACAAGCATCCACTTGGACTCAAGGATGAACCGATTGTGACCTCATGTCCAAAGATTCCTGTGATATCTTGGGAACGCCTTGTGCATATTTCTTCATGTTTGTTATGTAGACTGCTGTCGAGCTCGCCATTTAGTTTTTTTCTGCAACCAGAAGTGACACGAGAGGGCGGAGCTAAGCTCAACCATTCGCTGAATGAGAATGTTACAATTTACTTTCATGAAGTGAGAACAGTGTGAAAGAGTTAAAGTTGTAAAACAAAAACACGGACAACTACCAGACCGGACAACGTCTCTGGTAGAGACCTGTCAATCACCGTGTAGCACCACCCCTAAAGCATCCCCTGCTTTATGGTCTGTGTGACTCTAAATGGACCATAATGTACTAAATGAACATCATGCTGTATTGAAGAAGACTTGAAACTAGAGACTGAGACCATAAACTCATGTTTACAATGTTTACTGAGGTAATAAATCAAGAGAGAAGTAGAGTCATTTTCTCATAGACTTCTATACAACCAGAGGAGGCGCCCCCTGGTGCACATTAGAGAGAATGCAGCTTTAAGGCGCTTTACTTTTCATAACTGGAGGTTGCCACCTGGACAAAACCCTGTTTCTCTCAGCAGCAGACGTCCTCAGTGGGAGACGTCTGTGTGCACAATTCAGTCAGACGTGTTTGGTACAGAACCTTCAGGAGCTTCCCTGTTCTCAGTCTTAACAGCGAGACAAATTAGCTTAAACCTGGGGGGGGGGGGGCACTCGCCCCTCTGTATCCGCTCCCTGCAGTCCCACCTGTCTCTGTGGGACTCTGCGGCATGCTGTGCAGATTTTGGGGTCTGTCCTTCTCGGCTTAATTGCCGTGTTATCATGTCTTCTCCTGCACTGCCACTTTGTCCAGTCCTTTCAATCAGATGGACATGCCAATTATCCCTCCTCCACACACACACACTCACACTCACACACACACACACACACACACACACGGTTTCCAGAGGCTGTGCTGTCAGGTAACATAGAGGACAGCAGCTGGTGCAAAGCGGGCAGTTTGGGATGAAACAGGGAGAAGAATCAAAGCCAGTCTTTATGCACACATGCAGGCAAATACACACATTAATGCACATAAAGTCCCAGCAGGAGCTTCTCCTCCAGGCTGCTGCTGGGCCGCTGCTTCATATGCATCATACAGACATGACAGTGTTATTAAACAAACTTTTCGAAGGGCGCAATTAAATACAAAGTGAATACAAAGACGTGAACAGATGTGTTTGCATGAGTTGAAATATATTAACACGATGTATATAAACCATAGACTGTCTATGGTTTAGTATAGTCGCTGCTGTATTTATGTCTAGATGTTGTTATTTTGAGTGTTGATGGAGCAGCTGTCGGCAGCCTTGCAGCAAGAGATCCAAACTCCATTCAGAAAACAAGCATTTTAAAATCTCTTTGCTTGTCGACCTGAAAAACCACAAATTCAGACTTTTTACAAATCAGCATCATAGTTATTTCAGCATCATTTTTTATCATTTAATCACAGCAAAATCTGTTTTAACCTGCCCACGTTCGATTTCGGGGACTTCCACAACATGTGCGAAGCAGCAATCGTTGGTTATTTTCAGCCGAGGCAAAAATGATCTTTGTGTTGGTGTCAAAACACCAAAACAATCTCACTTATTAGTGTGATTGAACCGGCTTCCATCCACAGCTGCAATAGTAAATGTCTTTAAAAACAATCGCTACACTAATAGTCAACGTAATTAGGTAATTTGGAAACTACTTCCTTCTCCCATTTGCTGAGGCAAATACATCAGAGCGCACCATCGATGTCAGGTCTTCAAACACTATTAGCTCTCCATTGATAACTCCCCTGATGGTGACTTCTAATGACGCCAGATGTTTCTACAGTGAAGTAGAGACTCTTCTTAGCGACCCACCAATTACTCCTCTTCAGTGTGTGTGTGTGGTGTGTGTCCATGTCAATGTGTGTGTGCACTTGCTCATTATCAGGGAGACTTTTTATGGTGTGTGTGTGTGTGTCACAGTGATTTCAGTAATTCTGTTCCAAACAGATCTCACCCCTTCTCTCTATTCCAGTGATTGTCAAAGTGGCTCTCTGTGAGGGGGGGGGGGGTCCATGAAATGATTTGCTATAAATTACAAAATGATGCTGTGTCATTAAAAAGTGCAAATGTACAGATGTGGAACATTTGCGCCGATAAAACGAGCATATTGTGTCCATAACGTTAGCTTTGGGCCAAAAGAAACTCTGATATGATTGTGTTCAGTTTGAAAGCACTTACTGAAAGTCAGCTTTAAATAAGAACGTTAAATATATGGGTTAATTATGCTTTATTGTTTATTATGGCTTCATTCAGTTACTTGAAATGTAGGTTTTGTCCAAATGCAATTTGAATAAAATTAACTATCTGTCGATGGTATATAAGTGGCATTAAATGTCCCCAATGAGGGACTTATAAAGGATTGTCTCGTCTTATGTAAACATGTTTCAAATTGAAATATGTTTCTGTTTATAACTATATGAACAACGTATCCTTGGACAACGGTTCGTAAATCTTACGAAAAGTTACGCCTCATTTTTCGCCCAGCAACACGAGTCAATGACCGCTCGTTACATGGAGACGGTCTTTTCAAAATAGTTAGTCAGGTTTCGGAAAAGATCGTGGTTTGGAAGTGCTGGAGTACGCAAGTTACGTGACAAAAACATAAACGTCAATGAACCCCCCCCCCCCCACACACACACACACACACACACACACACAC
>NW_022280035.1:663677-679840 GCF_004355925.1 Anarrhichthys ocellatus | reverse complement strand
CCCCCCCCCCCACACACACACACACACACACACACACACACACTCTCTATTCAACTCTGCTGAACCATTTCCTTATTATTATTCACCCGGCTCCTGAAACAGACACACTCCAATTATCCCTCACAGACATCGTGTTAACAATGGGGCACTAATAGCACATGTGTGAGCGACCTGGTTCACTTTCTCTTTCTCTTCAAGTCACACACACACACACACACACACACACACAGGCCCATGTCTGAGCCATTACATCTACACTCGTGTTAACTGAGGCATTTTAACTTTAGATGAAAGAGGACAAGAGAGAGGAGCTTTATTATGCAACCCTTTAATTACATCACTTTCAGCCAAATTAGGTGCACCTCATCCAACCAGACTTTCCAAGTTTCCTCTGCTGTCACCCACCACAGAGGCTTCTAAAGAAGCTTGTAAAGTTTAAGAAAGATCCGTCTCTGGGGATCCTTTTTTTGTAAAAACATTTATTCCATCTTTTGATGACGCAGAGATTCTTGCAAACTTAGAATACTTGATTTGTGTCAGTTTTTATTCCTCTTGTCTCCATCTGCGAGTGCATGAACTGTATGCATGTAGCTTGAGTTTATAAGTGTGTGTGTGTGTGTGTGTGTGTGTGTGTGTGTGTGTGTGTGTGTGTTTGCTCCTGCCAACACCCAAAGCCTGCAGAGCACCAGTGACCTGATATGTAGGGCGAGACCGAGACGTCGGGGTGACAGCTTAGAGCCCGCCCCCACTGACTCTGACTGACGGCCCCTGTAACCTCGGCTGCCTCCCGCGACAATGGTTCGGTCTTGTTTCCACTTTCAGCTTTCAACTTTCCACTGAGCTCTGTCATTCAGAGCTCAGTGAAAAAAAAAGAGACTATTTCTGGGGCAAAGCTCTGTAAAAAAACAACATTGTAACAGGACTGGAGGACAAGACAAAGCCAGATGAAGTGGAATGAGAGGAAACTGCTTTCAGGGCGATAGATTGGGACGCAAACTGATGGCTGTTTATTCCTCAAAGCAACTGTCAGGATGTGCAAAAGTCTTACATTGCCCCCGGGTGCGTGTACAGATTGAAAATGTACATGGCTGCGCATGTATCGCTGCAGGAGTCTTTTTTTTTTTCTGTTTTTCCAGCCTCACGGCCTTTTGTGACCAACACAGCACTTAGGCGATCACGTCCCGCTGCTTCTATCTCCCACTTTTACGGGACAAATCCCTCCTAATCTACGGATAAGGCACAACAGCCACATGTCTCAGTGGATTTCCCACAAAATCAGGTCAAAAGGGTGCAGACGCTCTAAAGAGCATTATTCTACACAAAGAGTGCACGGACAGTTCTTTCCACCGACACACGATGTAAATGGAAGCAAAGGACCAAAGTGAAGGATTAAAACATCCAAACATCTGAAGAAAACAGGTGTGGAAAAGAAAAACAATGACACCAAGGAAGAAGAACTCCAGCTACCGGTCTGGGATTCCAAAGCTAAATACAGATCAAAATAAAATATTATTTCTCTTTGTAAAATGTAACCTAGATGTTGTATAAGCGAAGGTCTCCAGCATCGTATCGTCTTTCTGAGAATGAATGATTCAATAAGAAGCCGGCACATGAGGTAGGGTTACATTCAGCCTCCAGGACATTTCCTGGGCTGTGACATTAAGAAAATCAGAGTGGGTTCTTATTTGACTGGCTGAGAGGCAGAAAATCTGATTATATGTACACGCAAACAGAAACCTGCATGTCACATTAAACTACTCTAATATCCATGTAGCTCGAGCACGTTATAAATCTCTGCTATATATTTTTGACAAGGCGTGAGGTAATTCTTCAGAGTGCCATATGGCTTTTATATATCGCAGCCGGAGATTCCTCTGGCCTCAGAGAGTTCAAAGGGAAAAAGGGGGAAACGTTCGCTAAGTGAAAATCTCGTTTTGTCAATGAGCACGCAAGAGATTGTTGGATTTGACGTGATTGGAAAGAGGCTTCTTTTAATGTAACTCCAGAGGGATGCTATAGGTGGGTGACAAGAGAGAGAGAGAGAGAGAGAGAGAGAGAGAGAGAGAGAGAGAGAGAGGTGAGAATAAAGTGCAGATGAAAGGAAACATGAAAAACATTCAAACAAAAGCAGTGAATGTGTGAGAAAAAGGGACTAATGTAGGAAAAATACATTAGGATTCAAGATTCTTTATCGACATTATGCAAGCTGTCTTGGGGACGATGTACTCAACAGTGTGTGCACTCGTAGTTCCGTTAGCTGTTAGCCAAACAAACCGCCCAAAACAATAAAAGTGTGCTCACTCAGCTGTGTTATCACTAGCGGCCCCCCTACCGGCCGGTTAAGAGTGGTGAGTGAGGAGTCAGCAGGCAGTCGATTGCATTATAAAACAGGCAATAAAGGGTGTTGTGAGAAAGTGTGAATCACCGCAACCACGAGAGGTCTTTGAGCACGCAGCCTTAACTGTGCAACCGCAAAATATGATCCAGTTTGCTGCAGCAGAATGTGAGATTAGCCGCGGACAGACGCAGAGGTGCACACTCACTCGCACATGGGTGATCCTCCGGGTCGGAGATAACGAGCGTGCAAAGCAGCAGCAATAAGTTCAGAGAGTCACAAAGAGTTGAGCTGCATTTAAACAACTCTTTCTCACCTCCTCAGCTGTGGAGCTGACACTCGGCCGCACATCGACACGGGAAATGTAAGGGTCCATTCGAGCAGCACTGTGACAGCCATACACTCTGTCAGAGCTGTATATATATTCACATATTCACCATTACAACACACATCAGGGGACACGGCAGGACAGGACAGAGAGAGAGAGACAGTAGAATATGCAGCAAGAAGGTGAACCGTGGAGGTAGGACGATTGGAAAAAACCAAATGTGTGAAGTATAGTCTGGAGGAGCAGAGAGAACGGCTAAGACGCTGATAAGAGCAGAAGACAGAGAGCAAAATTGATTTCTATTTTTGGAAAAAAGGTATGACCGATGGTTGGAATGAGTCTAAAACATGTTCAGTTTCAAAGTCACACATACGTGCTTTCTTGAATGTGCATATAAACATGCAGATCAGACCTGTCACAGATCGTGCATTCAAGATTGCGAGCAGCAATGTAATTGCTTTTTTCTTTCGTTGCGGTGGTGGCGGCTGAACGTGACTTGAGCTCCTGAGTGTGAGCGGATGTCTGCCTTGTTACGGTGTAGCCGCAGCCATTAGCCATTTGGTTTAATGGGCAATCTGCACTACGGGCTCCGCTGACCCCCGGCACTCGGTAGGAGGAGCAGGCCAACCTTATTCACAAAAGAGTGAAAAGCTCCGAGCTCACCCTATCACGCAAGGCCACACTTAATTAGACTGTTTGTCTAGCAGACTCTAATGGGAAGGGTAGCGCGTGTGTGTGTGTGTGTGTGTGGGGGGGGTTGACTTCTCTCCTTGAAACTGCAGGCTGAAAGACATCTGGCCAGGGATGTAGACTGAGGACATGGGGGGGGTACTAGTGGAACGTGGCCTCATCACGTTTTAGAAATAGAAATAGAGAGTAGAACGGACATTGACCGGTTTTCATTTTACTTGTGCAAAAAATAAAGGCTAATGTTGGTTTTCATGGTGACAACACACGTCGGTGGGGCCGTTAGTTAGCTAGTTAGCTCATCCTTCTCCGTTATCAGTCAAAGTTCTATTCATATGGCATACATATGGCACCTTTTTAACAAATCAAATGCAAAATCAAAGTGCTTTAAAAATCGAAAATGGAGTGAAGATAAAGAGACTAATGCACACCAAATTAAGATAAGACAAATAAATAAACAAATAAAATACAACAATGAAAAGAGCATAACAAAATAAGAAATAAAATATGTATAAATACTAAAACCATAGCCTAAAAACAATGTAGAAAATCGGATGTAATAATAGGCAATGATAATAAAAAACAAAAATGATATAACACTATATCAGATTGAATAGATGGGTTATTAGTTTCTGTTTAAACATTAATATTTTCAGCTACTCTCAGATCCTTTGAAAGGCTCTTCTGTATCCAGTGTAGCATTAAAGCATGGTAGAATTAGCCAGCTAGCTAACTAGTTTACCCTGCTAGCTCCACCATGCTTTAATGCTACACTGGATACAGAGAATGGGGCAAACAAAGTTGTCCCTCATCTGTTGATAGCAATGATCTTTGCTACGCTGCGACAACAGAATGTGGATGAAGCATTAAGTTAAGTTTTACTCATTAAATCAGGCTCTCTGCGCTTTGTAACGTTACTACTCCACTTCTTGTTTTAGTCGTTACCGTTGAAAGCTCACCTTAGTGAGTCCGCAACTTGCCGTTAGTTTATATGGAAGTTACGTTCCCAAAGGTCCCAACGGTCCCAACGGTCCCAACGGTACTCGTGTTCTATTTCTACGGCCTCCTCTCATTTTCCCAGGGCAAATGCAATGATGCAGATCAACAATGGACAATAATCATAAATGTTAAATTGAGTAATTACAACAACATCGACATAATTATAGCCGGAGAAAAAGCACACAAACGCTTTCTCTGAAAGGCCAGAACACATTGATTAGATTGATCACGCAGCGAGAAGGAGAGACAGTGAGTGAGTTTACGGGTATTAAGTCAGTAAGTGACAACAGTTGGATACATCAGGGACACAACCCCTGTATGAAATTATATCTAATTAGTGCAATCCTTCAGAAAAATTACATTTCTCTTCTTCATCCATCCCTGTACCCTTTCAGCCCTCTCCCTTGATGCCTCTCCCGGTTGCAGAAGGCTAATTAAAGGAGAGGAATTGGATATGGACCTGTGCGCACACTAATTCAGCTAGAGAAAGACGAAGGAAGGGAAGGAGGGAGGAGGGAGGGAGGAGACTGAAGGGTGAGGTGGGGGAGAAGTCGGACCCGGAACGAGGGCACTGGATCAGAACCGTGACGCCTTGTCACTTCTCTAGGTATTAAAGTGACGACGAGGGCGGACAGGATGAGAGAGTCGAAGTGTGAATCCAAAAGAAATCCACCTCGTGTTGATCCTGATTTATGCCTAGGCGGACTCTCTTTTACCACTCCATCAATCTCTGGGAGGACCTGCAGGACCAGAGCATCAATGTTTATCTACAAAATCACTCTCCTGCACACTGGGGTCAGACTTCTGAGAGGGGCACTTGATAAATCCATCCAAAGCAATAACTCATTGAAAATGTCCATCAACACAAACTAATAAATGGTTTATTCGTTTGAATGAAATTGTATTTCTGTTATAGCGAGCTGTGTTAAGTGCCTTCAACCCGAGATACAGGGTTGTATCTCGAGTTCCTCAATAATAAATTAAGAGGATAATTCCTCTTTATTGCAACTTTGGTCGCATTTCCAGAGTTTTCGCCACAATGTAAGTCAAGTCAGAAAGGGTACAAAATGTAAAGGTGATCCCCACCGATTTAGCATTTCAAAGTCTGTTAACATGTCTTTGTGCTAGGGATAACCCTCGAACGCCGGTTCTAAATTAGTAAAACCCGGAGTATTGATTAGGTCCAGAGTTAGCGGTTCTGCTATCAGTACTTTCTTAGTTCTGCAGTGAGACGTCCTCGTCTCAGAAGTCCTCTCTCTGTCTCTTTGTCTCTTTGTCTCTTTGTCTCCTCTCAGCACAGCGTGAGACTCACATCATGATCAGAGAGAAGGAAACATTGTAGAACTCTGGTCGTCTCAAACACAATAAAACCCTCACAAGTGAGTTCATCACAACATGTGACCAACAAGCAGAACATCAGTCTGTCTGTGGAGCAGCCAGCAGGTAACGGTAGTGATGTCATACGTTAGTGATGTCATACGGTAGTGATGTCATATGGTAGTGATGTCATACGGAGTTTGATCAGAAGAACAGGATCATCAATGAGATCATTGATTAGATGAGAATGTAGTTTAAAGATTTTAGAACGTCTTGTGTTTGCTGCTCAAGAAAGACTTTTTGTTTACATAGAAGAATAATAAAGAAATGCGGATCATTTTCGTAATTAATCGTCTTTTATTCTCACAAAATGATCAAAAAGAACTGTTAAGAGTATCGATAAGGAACCGAATCGATAGGCAGAATCAATAAGAGTACTAGTATCAATAAAATCCTTTTTTTGGCCCTTTGAGCTCCACAAGCCAAGCACCATCTAGTCTCATAATCACATCTCCAACACTGTAAATAACACCAGAACCATCTAGATCGATAAGCAGCACTGTAGGTAAGATGAACGATATGCGTTTTTGATTTTGTCCCATTAATGCGATCATAACCAGTAAAGAATAACGGCCAAAACGACAAATATCAGACACAAGCTGTAATAAAAAGTTAAAAAATCCTTTAACCTTTTAAGATGTCACTCAACCGAGGGAACAATTTATGAGCACGGTCGATCTTCATCAGTCCTGTCGGGACATTTTTGAGAACTGAAGCAGTTTATAGAGGTGATGGTGATCCAGGTGCAGCTGCAGGGCTGAGAGCTGATGATGGATGACAGGACGGAGTGTGTGTTCCAGAGGATTCTCCCTGCGCTGTATTGATGTGACGATGGACACATTAACACACACACACTGTGCCTCTGTAAGGGTTAACACACTATTACCAGTTTTACTTCACTACAGAGGCCACTAACACATTTGGCTCAAACACCAATTGCGCCAAATGGAGGCAGCAGCCAGCAAAACAACAAAGAGTGTATTTGTCTGTGTAAAGCTAACAAACCACACCCCCCACGCCTCCACCATCGTCCCACCCACTGAGGTGCTGGCTTCCCCCTTCTGCTTCATCTGCATGTTCACACACACACACGCAGACATAAACACACACATGGACCAAAAACACACGCATGCACCCACGTGGACTCGTGCAGACTGGGGGACGATTGTTTCGCGTTTGAAGGAGCTCACAACTCTGTGAAGAAGAAAAGGGTGTGTTTGTGTTCTGTGGGGTTTCCGGCAAAAGGGTTCACAACAGTCCAGACGGGTGACAGATTTATGAAGTGATATGAAGAGATATTAAAAATTCACACTGTAAAAAACCTTTGACTCTAATATGTCAACAAAATGAAACAATCATTTTGAACCTGGCTTCATTCAATGCTCCGATTTCTATTCTGGAAATGAATTCAAACTACCACATATTTATTAAGAGAATGCCTCATTTGCATATTTTAACATAACATTTCAGAAAACTTGTAATACAAAAGATAATAGCCGTCATCTCAGTAATGAACTGGTGAAGTTTCATGGTGATATCTATTAGTTAAATATTTTAGCCTATTCACCTGTAGTGTCTCCCCTTAAGGAGGAAAACCCTAGAACGTCGACCCTCCTACAGCGGTCTGTCGACCCTCATGCTCAGAGAGACATTAATTAACGGGTTGTGTTTTTGGGGGGATTTGTCTCCAGCTGTGTGCTCGTCTCCATGAGAGCCTGTCAGGGTTGATGGCGAGCTTATTCACTTATGTCTATCAGTGAACAGATGGATGGAAGCCACCCCGGCGGTCTCTGCACCGGACAGGATCTTTGGATATCCTGCATGCTGAGCTTAGCCAGACCACCTCACACACACACACACACACACACACTGTGTTGCCTCCAGTTGCGTAAAGTAGTCACGGTGGTGCACACTATGTCGGGCCCTAGTGCACTCTAGTCATGAAGCACACAAACCATAGACTGTACATAAGTGGACGTCGTCTTTCACCCACTGGTTTGTGGACTGACATTATGAAGCCTTGAGTTCGGCATTTTGGACGTCGCCATCTTGTTTTTTTTGCAACCAGTGAGTGGAAGTGACCATATTTGGACTGAGGAGGAGTGACGTAGAGATGCCGTATACATCTCTGGCAGAGAGACCTGTCAATCACTGTGTAGCCCCGCCCTAAAGCATCCCCTGCTTTATGGTCTGTTTGACTCTAAATGGACGATAACTTACTAAATGAACATCATGCTGTATTGAAGAAGACTTGAAACTAGAGATTGAGACCATAAACTCATGTTTACAATGTTTACTGAGGTAATAAATCAAGAGAGAAGTAGAGTCATTTTCTCATAGACTGCTATACAACTAGAGGAGACGCCCCCTGATGGACACTAGAGAGAATGCAGCTTTAAGACATGAAGCATGGACTTCACTTTTCAGATCCGGACGTTGCCACCTTACACAAACATGCATCGTCATGTCCTCAAATGATCAAATAGAGACTTGACATTTGACAATATCAACATAAATTACCCAGCAATCATCACTGCATATCTGTGTGACATAACTACCAAAGAAAATAAGAAATTACTTATTTAATTGAATATTTTTTATAGTTTATGTAAAGTAAGCACATCATTTTGTGACCGCTACTAACTATTTTTTCCCCCCAAACAGATAAAAATAAAATTAAAAACATTACAGAGATGGGTTCCAAATCACACACATTGACATGCAATGTTACTTCTTAGAAAACAAGTGTTTTACGGTACAGGCCATCAAATAGATTGTTACATTGGCTGTTTTCTTTATGCAGCCCAGAAGCCTGTGCCTGAACCGTCTTTATGTTTTACGCCCCTGGTTGCCCTCATGCCTGTTCTTGCTGTGAACAGACGAAGGACCAAGCCGCTCTCTTCCTCCTCTGATAAAACATCCCTGCTCCTGGATGACGTGGACAACACAGTGCCAGTGGCATCATTTGTATGGCTGCTTATCACAGATAAGACAGCCAGATGTCCTGAGAGATTTTAAAGCAAACATCCGATGAATTTCATCCACTCTGCTAAACAGCAACAGCTAAAAACACGGAGGGGGCATAATTACATAGCGTGACTCGCTGTGCGGCAGCCAGATAGACGGAAAATGTAATTCTCTCAGCAATTTACATGAAGATGTGGGACAAATAATGTCTATTATACCATTTAAAATTCAGATTTCCTCCCCTTGTAATTGACAGAGTCACAGGCCTGCAGCTGACAGCCCACCGAACACTGTAACAGCGACCTCCTCACAGATGGAAATCAATGCCAATGTTAACAATCACCTCCGCTATCATGCTGAACAAAAACATTCACGGTTACCAAACCAAGTCCAGGACGTCCCACAGTGAAATGAGGAGCAGTCTGATCTCCATTCTGACGATGGAATGAAGTATTCCTGTGTCTATTTCTTCATCGCAGATTTTGCTTTAGTAATGATTACACCCCAACCAACAGCTCTGGGTGAAAGGATAAAACATTTTTTACAAGTTCCTCCCAAACAACAACTCTGTGATCTTTCGGGGTCAAAACCCTGTGTATGTCCTCAAACAGTCTTTAAAGTTGAAGTGGCACGGCACACTGTCAGCCCATGGCACCGAGTAAATTAATGATGCTTAAGTAAACTATGGATTAATTATAGATAGCACAATGTGTCACGCGGCATACATGCATATGTGACCGAGTGTCCTGCGTCCCAACAAAGAGGGAACCTGCCTCGGTAGACGGAGGACAGATGGGAAACACACTTGGCGTTGGCTCAACACCGACACTGTCACAGAGGCTCTCTCTGCCCTTGAGCAGAGAGAGCCTCTGATTAGACTTCACTTAAGTTAGTTAGCCCGGAGCAAACACCAGCAGCCAAGCACAAGATAAAGGGACAACAACAACAACAATACAACAATTATACGTATAAGAGCTTTTTATGCAGAGAATGTTAATGGCTTTTTCAGCTTTGTCCCTGAAGCTGGAGAAGTAGGCGAGATATCTCGCAAGAGCCCTTCAAGCTGCAGGAATGTGACCTCATCGAAAGAGTTGTGGTCTGTGTGACTCTAAATGGACCATAAGTTACTAAATGAACATCATGCTGTATTGAAGACGACTTGAAACTAGAGATTGAGACCATAAACTCATGTTTACAATGTTTACTGAGGGAATAAATCAAGAGAGAAGTAGAGTCATTTTCTCATAGACTTCTATACAACCAGAGGAGTCGCCCCCTGGTGGACATTTTGTCTTCACTTTTCAGAACTGGAGGTTTCCAGACTATTGCCCCCATTCTGTTTCTAAAAAATGATCATCATGGTGTTTGAAGCAGGCAGCCATAATGTTTATCACAGACACATCGTCGAATAAGCGGAGGCAAGAACTATGACGTGCGACTGAACCTCCGTGCCTGTTTGTCAACAACCTGAAAAACAGCTCATGATGTTTGGCAGTAAAATGTCGACCAACTTTCTTAACAGCCACGACAGTTGACAATCCTTTAAAGCCCGGTTGGCTACGAATTTCAAATGGGAGAAGAAAGCCAGATGTAAACTTTGTGTAAATTGTTCGACATCGGCAATTGTGAGCCATATGCAAAGTAAGAAAACTCTGTAGTCTAGTCAAAGCATCCTCTGCACCGTGGGTTACAAAGTCAAATACAGGCTAAAAAAATCTACAGAGAAGTTTGGAAGTTGGAGTCAAGAGAAGAATGGAAGAAATGTGGGGTTTGCTGTAACACCAAAACCAACACAACAAGCCAACTAATCCGAAACTATTTTGATAATGTAAGTAGTTTCTATATTTCTAAAAGCAAAACTACCAAACATTTGCAGTTTCCAGCTTCTCAAATGTAAAGATTTGCTGCTTTTTCTCAGTTGTATAACATAATGCATTGAAAATCTTTGTCAGTCAGACAAAACAAGCTATTTGAACATTTTGATACTTTTCACTATTGTCTGACATTTAATTGAACGAAAATATTGATTCGATTACACACGAACGAGAAAGATACATGTTCCTAGTCTACACTTCAAAACAATATGCTTGTATTTACATCGGACTAGTTTGTTTTTGCATTTTTAGTGAAGTTTGTGTTTGTAAGTGAAGTTAAACTGGTTTGGATGATGGTGAGGGTGTGTGTTTGGTTCCTCCTTGTTCAGGACCTGGAGCTCCACTCCTTTGATTTCTCACATTTCTAAAGAACATGACATTTATTTTTGTCTAAAAGGGCACCTCTGTTTACATCATTTTGTCTCTATTATTACACAAAACAAAAGCACGAAGAACAAAGAGCGCTGCCTCATTGTTAAACTGCTGAGCACTAATTCATCCAGCTGAGGCAGGTGCTGGCCCTCAAACAGAAACAGAAAGAACAAATAGAAGCACGGTAAATACTGGACTTCTTTCCAGAAGAATTTGAATGAATCTGATTCTGATTTCCAGTAGAATGTGTCGGCTGCTTAACATATGAATACAAATATACCAGAATAAGGCACCAAAGAAAAACGGTAGATACTTTGTGACTGCATGTGGTCATTCATAAGTTTCACAAGTTTGTCAAATTCAATAAAAGACAATAATAGAAGAGTCATTTTGTTTTGACAGGATCTGACATTCTGCGATGATTCAGCTCCAGGAGATTAATCCAAAATCAAGTAAATTACACACATATTGTAGTTTCTACAGCTACATTTACCTGCTACTGTATCTTACAGTGACGCTTTTGATGAATCACATAACATCACAAATATAACCGTTAGAATAATGTAATTAAAAAAAATCTGAAAGTAGTGTAATGAGATCATTATTGAGTTTGGATGCTGAGGGTCTGGGTACATGCTGTGCAGTGAAATAAATACGCGCTCCTACCGTCCACAGCCATGCTCGGTCTCAGCGTGTATCGCTCCGTGGTGTCAACAGGGCTCTCCCATCTCTCTCCGCCGGATGGATAAATAAAATAAAAAGATGTGGTGAGGATATAAAGAGCGCTGCTTGCCCTCTCTAACCTACGATGTGAGCATGGAGACGGCTCTCATGTAGTCGCACAGAGAGAAGGAAAATAAAGCATGGATCACACTCCCCCTCTCTGTCGGTTCACGGCCATTTGTTGTCCGGGACAAGTCCGATATGAAGCGTCTCCTCCTGAATCTCTCCCCCCCTCCCCTCTCTCTCTCTCTCTCTCCCTCTCTCTCTCTCTCTCTTTCTCTCTCTCTCGCTCTCTCTCTCTCTCTCTCTCCGTATAGCTGACCGCCTGGAGACAAATGGTCATTACGCATCGACACCAGCTGTTAGTGGATACAGATAGCCCGACGTCTCTCTCTCTCTCTCTCTCTTTCACGCACGAACAGCCACCCAATCACGCCTCTTTTTATGATTATAGCAACGCTACAATGGGAATATTATTTGGTATCTTGGTATTATTTTCAGAAAAATATTCATTTAAATAACCCCCAATATGATTTTTTTTTCAATAAAGTGACACAAAGCTGCCAAAAACAAGCATAACATCACTTTAAAGGCGCTAAATTATATATTCTGAGCATTGATGTAGCGTCAAACTAATATTGTCTAAAGATATAGTGGCGCAACGGTGAGTATGATATCTTACCAAAAGTTACTCCTTATTTTTTGTGAGTTTTCTTACGTGTTTTTTTTAAACTACTTAGTTAGGAAAAGATCATAAAATGCTTTGTTAGGTTTAAGAAAAAATCGTGAAATAATTAGTTAGTTCTAAGAAAAGATTGTGAAATACTTAGCTAAGTTTAAGAAAAGATCGTGAAATACTTAGTTAGGTTTAAAGAGAAGATCGGGAAATACTTAGCTAGGTTTAAGAAAAGATCGTGAAATACTTAGTTAGGTTTAAAGAAAAGATCGGGAAATACTTAGCTAAGTTTAAGAAAAGATCGTGAAATACTTAGTTAGGTTTAAAGAGAAGATCGGGAAATACTTAGCTAAGTTTAAGAAAAGATCGTGAAATACTTAGTTAGGTTTAAAGAAAAGATCGTGAAATACTTAGCTAGGTTTAAAGAAAAGATCGTGAAATACTTAGCTAGGTTTAAGAAAAGATCGTGAAATACTTAGTTAGGTTTAAAGAAAAGATCGTGAAATACTTAGTTAGGTTTAAAGAAAAGATCGTGAAATACTTAGCTAAGTTTAAGAAAAGATCGTGAAATACTTAGTTAGGTTTAAGAAAAGATCATGAAATAGTTAGCTAGGTTCAAAGAAAAGATCGTGAAATACTGAGTTAGGTTTACGAAAAGATCGTGAAATACTGAGTTAGGTTTACGAAAAGATCCTGAAATACTTAGTTAGGTTTAAGAAACAAAACTACTAGTTTGCTTTAGAAAGAGATCATCGTTCGGTTAAAATAACCACGGAAGTGCCATAACTACATTACGCAGAGTTAGAGTTATGTACTGCTCTTATACGGCGCTAAGCTTAGCGACCACCCTCCGATACCCCTCAGGTAAACACTGTTAGCTCTGTCTGTCAGCACATTTGCGGTAGTTTGCGACAAGTCCCCAGGAAGAGTGGCAGGGTTTGAGGCTAATTTTACATCGTGGCCAAAAAACTTCAACTTCTGGGTCAGTCACTTGATGCCATCTATGGGGAAAGACTTTTCGCCATGAATATCAATTATTTAATGTTGGTGATATTACTGCAGTTACTGTGAGCTGAAACTGTCAACTGAGCCACAAAAGACGGGAATTCATATCAATAATTGTGTCTGCATTTGCGGTGGTGCATAAAGGGAAATCATGGTGTTTATCAATATTTTTGTTGTCTATGAATCTTGGTCGAGATAAGGTTTTACTCAACAGCTCTGTTCTAGACTTTTGGGAAATGCCGGCTGACGTAAGGTGAAGGAGCACAAGCCTCCTCGTCTTCAAAAGAACCCTCACTTTAACAGAGATGTGATGAAATACTTGCCTTTCTATCTGACTGTAACACAGAAAGTAGTCAGCAGGGAATCTCTCCAAGGAAGAGCTCCCTTTATTGTATCGGGGCAGCAATGAAACATGCACAGTGTGTACCTTGTCATTTTATTTGTTGCAGACAAGAACCCTCGTCTCGTCTTACTCGAACAAGCTAAACCAAAAGTGAGCTGCCATCTCAGACCGACATAAACAAACATGCATTCATGAATAGAGCAAATAAGTCAGCCGGCATGTTGACAGTATGGATCAGCTGTATGAGGCTTTTCGTGTTCACTTTCAGTCACACTCGAAGACAACGGCTCTTTTTTGAAATATGAAAGAGATTTGAACAACAAGTTTTCAATTTCTTTGCAATGTCGGTTGTGAGATAAAACATTTTTATGGCAAATAAAAATGCTGTATTGCACTTCCATAAAGTTTAGGTTCTCACAAGAGACAGATGAAATAAAAAAGAATAACAATAAGCAGAGGTCGAGATATCCAGCATCCAGCTTCAAAACTGTCCTTTTAAAAGGGACAAACGTTTCACCGAGTAGCCCAAAACGATAGATACGGTGTGTTTATGTTTAAGCCTTCTGGTGGCTGTAGTACCAGGCAGCTGGGATGATGTATTTCTGTACGGAAGTTAGCCTCGCACTGGTTCCCTCAACAAAAAGCCAATGAGGTTTTTCCATTGGATTTTGGATTAATGCAAAAAAACCATCTCTGTGGCAGACACACATTTACGATACTTATACGTTTAGTTCAGCAAGATAATCCTCACAAATAAACACTACATTTATGATTTTTTTAAGCGTGAATGTATTTAGAAAAAGTAAAAGCTTCAAAACTCACCAGAGGGGCTTTTGCTGACCTTTTTTATATCATTGAAACAAAACGTTATAATCTCTTGTTAACTACAGACTTTAGTTCAGGCATCTAATAAAAAACACACTGACTTCAAGACGAGGTGAACAGGAAGCGCACAAAGACGTATTTTCATTAATACCACTTGATTGTTATTGAAACCGTCACATCAAAGGACCCCTAACCTTAAAGAGGAGGAAGTCATTTCAACCCAAACCATGATGTTTTACTGAACTGATGTGATGACTGATGAAATGATGTGTGAAATCGGTGGAGTGCCTCTTTAAGGTGGAAAAGCTTCACTGGAACAAAAAGGTCAAGAGCACGTGTGGGCTACCATCTATGCAAACACACGATCTTTGCACAAACCAGGAAACAGAAAGCAGGATAGGAGATCCACTGGGTGCTTGCAGAAAATCCTAAAAACA
This sequence comes from Anarrhichthys ocellatus, assembly GCF_004355925.1. NCBI lineage: Eukaryota > Metazoa > Chordata > Actinopteri > Perciformes > Anarhichadidae > Anarrhichthys > Anarrhichthys ocellatus. The sequence continues at coordinate 664,892 of NW_022280035.1, read as the reverse complement.
GCCGCAGACACCCACGTCAGCCGCTATCCGTCAAACAGCCGAGCTTCACTTCAAAGAGGAGGAATTCAGGAGCAGAGTTTGTGAACGCGTCTTTGTCAATGTAATCTCACAACATACCTGGCTAATTGATTCTGCCGGCGCATCAGATGCACGAAGCTCTGCTCAACGCTGGTGGAGACACGTCTCTGAAAGACTTCAAGACAGTCCGTGGGTCTGCGTTGGAGGTCGAGGGCCCTCCCCAGAGTCCAGTTCTCTGTGCGTAGACACTCATTTGTCTCTGCTCATGCTCTCAAAGACAGAGCTTAATTTAGAAGTGTGCTACTGTGCGCCTGTAAGGACATTTTGTCCTGTAAAACAAAAAAGAAATAGAGCAGTTGTAATCTTTAATTCAGAGGATGGTCAGTGCCGTGAATAAGGAACAGGCCGGGCCCTGCAGAGATCAAGGGGTTAGACTTATCGAGTCCCGGCCCCGCTGGTGACAGGTGGCAGAAAAAGAAGATATATATAAGACGACTCTTGTGAAAAAGAAATGTTTGCACAGAGTTCTGTGGCGCGGCACAGATAAACACGAGGGAATAGGAGCTCAGGGGAAATGGAAAATGTTAGTGTTTATATTCATTCTTTACTCTGGACTTTCCACTGAGAGTTTGGTTGAAGCATCCTCCGGTGATAAGCAGTCGGGGAAGGGAAGAGTGATGGGAGTCTCTATACAGCCAATACGTCTTGTAACTAACAGACGATGCCATTAAACTTTTACTGTCACATATGGCCTGTTCTCCTTGTGCCAAGAGACCTGCCTTTGTTTTGCTGTCACAGTGCCACACAAACGCATAGAAAAACACATAAACACACACACACACACACACACACACACACACACACACACACACACACACACACACACACACACAACTTAAACAACTGTAAAAATAAAAAAACAGTATGTTTGAACAGAAACATCTTGATTATAACATGATGAAAAGGGGTGTCTGTGCTAGAGAGACGGAGACAGAGAGAGACAGAGACAGAGAGACAGAGACAGAGAGAGAGAGAGACAGAGAGACAGAGAGAGAGACATAGAGAGAGAGACTGGGAGAGAGAGAGAGAGAGACAGAGAGACAGAGAGAGACAGAGAGAGAGAGACAGAGAGACAGAGAGAGACAGAGACAGAGAGAGAGAGAGAGAGAGAGAGAGAGAGAGAGAGAGAGAGAGAGA
>NW_022280035.1:642966-663277 GCF_004355925.1 Anarrhichthys ocellatus | reverse complement strand
AGAGAGAGAGAGAGAGAGAGAGAGAGAGAGAGAGAGAGAGGCAGAGAGAGAGAACCCTTCCTCTAGAGACACATAGAGAAGCCATTGATACTGGAGTGTAGCATCAGCCTTTACCAAAGCTGGTGTCATGGTGAATTGCTTCCCCCCGAGTTGGCACTTCGACATAATGGTGCCAAATAGGACAGGCAAAATAAAATGGGGGAAAAAAGAGCAGTTGAGGAAGAACCAGACTAACTTCAGGTGCATCGAGATGCTCAGAGTAAAGACTCAAAGAGGAGCTGGATTTCTGTTAGAACATAAGCGTTCTCTACTGCCGGCTCCTGGGATCTGAAAGGGGAAGTCTCTTTCAGGTGGAAGTGAAAAGCAGTCCAATGAATTCCCACAGGAAGCTATTTACTCCACCGAGATGAGTGCGGATGATAGAGAGGAATCCACTTTATAGTGTTAACTTGTGTCCCTGAGCTGTTTTCCTAATCAGAGAGCCTTGGAGACTTTTCCATGATTCTTAGCATGTTGTATATATAGTGAGGTCTCCTTTGAAAAGAAAAAAAAGCCGGCATTGCCTCTCTGGATATATTGAGGATGTGAAGTACAAAAAAAAAAATACAAAAAAATGACAGAACCTATTTGAGAGAGATATTCCCTCTGCCACTCCCTGATCATCACCGCTTTTCTCCTGATCTGCACCCTATGTGTGTGTATATACATGTATGTGTGTGTGTGTGTGTATATACATGTATGTGTGTGTGTGTGTGCGTGTATGTGTGCACATATGTGCAGGGAGGAAGGGATGGATGGGAAAGGGAGACGATTCACATTCCACTCACTCCCTGATGGTGACCTCACTGTTATGCAAATGACCACAGTGTAACAGAGAGTGTGTCTGAAGCTGAGCTGAACAAACACAAACTCTCACACACACACAGACAGACAGACATACATACATATTCTTGTCGGTTCAGGCACATCTATCCGTCTGGTTTTCTATCCATCTATTTTATTTACAAAGTGCACGTCAGTCTTGAAGGAAGAATTCAATCCTGAGCCTGTGGCTGAATGTCATTGATTCCTTTGAAACTAAATGCTCTATAGACCCTTTTTCTGTTGGTAAACATGAAGACATAGTTTTGTGAGAAATAACATTTATTTTTTACAGTCAACACTTGAAATGATGAAGGCAGTTGCAAATGACAAGAAAGCACAAAATGTAAACCATACTTCACTTTTACCTCTTCACTTACGATTTCTTTAGAGAGCAGGCTAATTAGCTAGCTAGTCTCTGGAGCTCCCGCCCAGTGTTGCCAACTTGGCGACTTCCTCGCTAAATCTGGCGACTTTCCAAACCCTCATGGCGACTTTTTTTGTCAAAAGCTACTAGCGACAAATCTAGCTACTTTTTCTGGTGTTGTTGGAGACTTTTCTGGTGTTTTGACTCTGACGTGAAAGCACGTACCGTTCGGCACGTGGGAGCTGCCGTGAGCCTCTCCTCCGCCTCAAAGCACTCAAAGGTGTTTAGTCTCACAGTAGCCCCTCGCGCAGCAGTCCCAGCTGCAGAAAGAGGAGACCCACACTCTCCGTGTCCAGACTGCAAATGAATCGCGCATGCGCAAAGCCGCCGCTGTTCCCGCCTCTCTCCTACAGCGCTCATTACAATTATGCAAATTAGGCGATGACGTCATTTAGCGACTTTTAGGACAGCCAATAGCTACTTTCCTTACTGAGGAGTTGGCAACACTGCTCCCGCCTGCTCTCCTCCTGGCAAAGTATTCTCTTAGCGCCCAGGAGTGAGGCAGAGGGACCGTTAGACCAAGCTCGCTGTTGGTCTTATTTTCTGTATCCAGTGTAGCATGAAAGCATGGTGGAATTAGCAAGGTGGCTAGCTAACTAGCCAGCCGCTAAATGAGTACAATTTTAAATCATAATGCTTCATCCAAACACTGTTGTCCCAGGTTAGGAAAGCACATTGCTATCGCCAGATAAGTGACAATTTAGTTTGAATCATTTTCTGTTACCAGTGTAGCATGACAGCATGGCGGAATTAGCAAGCTAGCTACGTATCAAGCCGTCCGCTAGTTAGCCTACTAATTCCATCATTCTTTCATGCTGCACTAGTTACACCAGTCGGCCATCTCTTTGCCTCTCTATTAGTTTAGCCTACTAGCAACGTTTATGTCCATCTTTCTAATAATTTAGCGGCGTCTGAGGTTAGCAGAAGGCTAAGCTAAACTATTAGCAATATTTTCACTCCATCTCTGACGTGCTCTGCCGATATTGTAGCTCGCTGAGAGCCTCGAATCACAGTTTATCATCTCACATGTCTGCAATATGGATTCTGGCACCAAACGACACAGCGAGATGACATTTTCAATGTGTAACTTTAGCTCACTACTCCGAAATGATTCGTGTTTAGACTCCAGTGTTTCCTTTGTTATGCCTCCACTTAACACTGTGACGTAATCATGACCTTAGCTGTAAAAGGGTCCATATACTGTATGTGTATTTGTGTGCAGAGTGAGAAACAACCAAAAAAAACATTCACATCCTATAAAGGCCTGTGTGACATGCATGAACAAACATGCTTAGCACGCCCAGTTGATTTTCATTTTGGATCAAGATGACAAGAAGGAAAAGATGTAACTGACAAGGTGAGTGCACATTTGAGTGTATGTGGTGCAAAGCCCACCGGCACTGGTGTTCAAATGTGTGTGAGTTGACCCTCCAGGGAGGTGATCTGTTATGCTGTAAATGTCTCTGCAAATAAATTCAAATTTATTCTGAGTGATTATCATAATTTTATGATGATACATTTCTACGCTGATGAGAGTGATCTCTTTCAGGATGACAATGCCTCCATCCAGAAGGGCACGAGGGGTCACCGAGTGGTTTGATTAGTGTTAGAATTATATGAATAATATGCTAAGAGCTGAACAGTAGTCAGATCTCCATCAACAACATCAATACACCAAATCAGGGAATATGTTTTTGTAAAAATGCTGTTTACCGTTCCTTCAGTAGGACACTTACAATCTGTGCCAACGTCTACTATGACCATTTATCTCCCTTTACTGTAGCTTACTGACATTTTTAACCCACGTTATCTCTGTCAGATTAGTTAGGAGGTGGACTGGATGAACAGTTGGAGCTATAGTACAACTCCTTTCCACACAGACTGAGAAAAGAGTAGCAGTCGGAAGAACCACTGACACAACCCCCAAAAAATAAAGACGTAAAATACACAGCAAATGAAAATAGCAGACCCTGCAAGTCAAAAAAGAAGGGAAAGGCAACAATTGCACCATCACTCATCATCCCGCTCTCATCGAGCCTCATCTTTGAGAGGCAGCGCCGCTGGCTCCAGAGGTCACTCTTGTCTTTCTCCAGAGATGATTCCTTTTGAGCATAATTGCTTTACTGAGAGTTGATATATCCCTTTTTTTTCAGGATTTTCCCTCGAAAACGTTTCCTTAGATTGGCAACCCACGGGTCTGAAAAATGAAGCCGATGCAAAAGTGCCTTAAACCTGCATTCTCTCTAATGTCCACCAGGGGGCGACTCCTCTGGTTGCATAGAAGTCTATGAGAAAATGACTCTACTTCTCTCTTGATTTATTACCTCAGTAAACATTGTAAACATGAGTTTATGGTCTCAATCTCTAGTTTCAAGTCTTCTTCAATACAGCATGATGTTCATTTAGTAAATTATCGTCCATGTAGAGTCAAACAGACCATAAAGCAGGGGATGCTTTAGGGCGGGGCTACACGGTGTGTCACATTGTGTTTTTAGATCATGGAAGTTAATAATTGTAACATTTTGGTCGCTTAAAAATGTCTTATTCTGCGTTCTGTTGTACTTAGCTCCACCTATTCGTGTCACTTCTGGTTGCAAAAATCAGACGCCTAAATACCAAGATGGCAACCGGCAAAAATCCAAACGGCAACTGCCAAAAACCCAAATGACGACGACCAAAAATCAAGACGGCGACGGCCATAAGCCGAAATGGCAACGGTAAAATAAAAGACGCATATGGCCAAAAAACAAGATGGTGACAAGCCAAATTCCATGATGGCGATGGCCAAAAAACAATATAATAACGGCCAAAATGCAGAACTTGATTCCTCAAAACGTTCTTCAGATTTTAAATTGGGATGCCCAAATAAAATATGCACACTTAGCTCCACCGCCAACTTGTAGCCAATATCAATAGAAGAACAAATACTAATCGTGTCTTTAAAAGGAGATTGCAGTAATCTGTGTGGAATATAATCTAAATTCACATCAGACAGTAAACATTTATAGATCTTTCAGCACTTCAAACAATGAATGATTAACAGAAGACACGTGTCATCACTAAACTCCCTTTCTGCTATCTGCCATCTATACGTCCTGCTTGTCTGCAATGTCTTTCATATTACAAATGTCACTGCTGCTTGAAACAACTGTGTGTCCTTTTCCAACCTTTAAACTGCATGTCCTGTTGTTGTTTCTGTTTCTGATGTGTTTTAGGAAGCCCGTTTAACACCTCGACCAGGGACTACAGATGAAGACCAGCCTCTTGGCTGATTCTGGCATTTTTCACACCATGTGTTTTTATGAATTTACACTTTTCCTTCTCTCAAATAAACTAAATAACACACAAGGTACAACAGAAATATTTTTAATTTATGCAACACAACTAGTTTTACTGCTTCTGAATACATAAAATGTAACACTATTCATTTTATTATCGTCCTCACAAAGGCTGTTTTATCACGAGGGAACAATTATTTAAATGCAAAGCACTAAAAATGTGAACAAATATCAAAAATATCAAAGACATTGCGTCTTCGCTGAATTAGACATCACAAAGACAGGAAGACGGTGCCAGGTTCACTTTCACCTTTATATATACTGTATATGTAAAAAATAAAAGATGTCTTTGTGTCGAGTCTCCAGGGAAGCTTCTACTAAGTTAGAAATGTCAGGATCGCTCTTCTCCAATCCTACTCATCTCTCTTTCTGTCTCTCTCCCGTCATGAATCTTTGTTTTTGCTGTCCATACCTGTCCAAACAACTCAAGCAGTGTACAGTCTCCCTTTTCCTCTCCTCTCAGGAAAAAAAAGAAAATGGGTCAGAAAAAACAACCCAGTAAATGAATCATGGTCTGATACAACCCAGCTGAATACCCGCCTCGCTCTAACAAACGGGTCTGCAGAAAACAGTTGCACGTCAATAATGTAATTTATCTGCTGAGCCATCGGGGGGAAACAAATCCGCTCTGCTGCGGGGTCACGTTCGGTGGAAAATATGAAAACCCTCTCACTAAACCAGTCTGAGTGTCATTCACTCTCCCTCCTTTCTTCTCAGTAAACCTGAGTGCTTACATGGAGAAATGTAACACAAGAAGAGAACATGTCAAGCTTTGAGTTAAACTGCTGCTGTACGAGCATCTTTAAGTCTTCTCCCTCAGACTCAAGGTGAACCCATGAGGAGCGGAAGGGTGTCCTTTTGTTTCTCTTTGCATGGCGATCGGGCCTAATGAATCATTTCCGATATGATTAACCCACAGCTTGTGCGTGTCACATTTGTCGAGTGCATTAGTATTCACAACACAAAATCAACCATCTTTCAATCCTTTGTGCAGAGTCTCAGATCCTACCCTGGACTAATTACCGGACTGTCCTCATTCAAAGCTTTTGTTGTCGCACTAAGCTCCAGATCAATGAAATTCCATTTTGAGCATATGATGCCCAATATGACTCTGGTTTGTCTCTCCCTAAAGGAAGGCCCCCTTAAAGCAATTTACAGTTGTCCTTTTCTCAAGGACACTTCTCTTTGTGTCTGAATAATACACCGTCAGTAATAAGAGCTAAATAAACCATTAATCCTCTCAGGACTTTCTCCCATGTACCAAATCGGGCTTTGTGCAGGTATAACCGCTTTCAACTAAGAGATGTTAATGGAGTTTAACATGTGTGTAATAGTGAAAAATGATGATGTCCATGTCCTATTTTTTTCTTTCTCGCTTTGCCCACATTGTATTGTCGAATATAATAAGCTAAAATTAACTCACAATGCAGCTTAGGCTTTGTGAATGATGTGTCTGTGTTTCTTTGTGTGTGTTTGCATGAAAGTAGATCCATCAACCTGTCATCTCCACACATCTTCTCCTGCAGCTTTCTCTCAATCACCGTTTTATTTGCGTGATTTCGTCTATTTTAATTTCTGGTATCTTTTTCTGCCTCTGCTGCATGCAGCTCCACCATACGTACTGTACAGCACATCTATTTATCATCACACTCTGGACATCTGCTGCGACAGACAGGACAGATAGTCCGGTGACCTTAGCCTCCGTCCCCGTATGTGCACTGAATAAACAGATTAAATGGATTCGAGCATCCGTGCAAACTGCCACATACACCAATGCATAAACATACAGAGGCATGCAGATTATTCTATACTTGCACGGAAGAAGATGCACTATCGTATACACAGTATACCCCGGCTATAATCTGCCTTGTTTGTAGCTCGTCGTTTTAATTTCGCAATTACTTCTTTTCTCACACATCAGTTCGTCTCCGCAAATTGAAGTATTATTCACAAAATGAGGGATATTATTTTGTGAATCTCTCTCATCCAAAATGCAATTCTATCCAAATTAAGTGATTAGTCTTTGTTAAAAAGAAACAAAAAAAAGGCTTAGCAATTAAATGACTGTCTTTCAGCTTTGCTCACATAGACAAACCTCACTAATGGCTTATTCTAAGGGAAGGAAATTATGTTTTTTTTGCCTTCAGCATAATAATAATCTTCAAATAGACTGTCAATCAAAAACCCAGTGTCAATTAAGATCACTTGCTTTTATGTTGGAAAAAAATATTAAAGAATTATGTGATTTCAGTGCAAAACAACTGGTTGTCATTGACAGCAGTCCCTTTTAGTGTCATGATTACAAGTTGTTGTGATGCAGGTAAACTAGAATAAGATGGTTTCTTTTTTCTATCTTCTGTTTTCCAGCTCACAGCTGCGTTTACAGGAAGCTTTTGCCAAAAGAAATATCATGGCAGCACATGAAAGGGAATGACTGTGGTTCGATCTTCTGGTAGGACCGCAGTTACTCAGTCAACCGTCACGACCCAAACAGATAGCACATCCCAAGAAGCTATCTTCTGCTGCCACTGCCTCCACAATTGCAGATTTGTACCGTGTGCGTGTGTGTGTGTGTGCGTGTGTGTGTGTGTGTATATGTGTGTGTGGTGGAGGTTGGTGGATCAGGAAACACTTTTAACACAAGTTGTCAGAACTCCTATTTTAGCCATTTGTGGACAGTGTGGTTACTAAATGAACCCCATACTTCTGCAAATTAGACAGTAGCCTCTACGTGTGCTTGGACCAGAATGTGAAGGATTTTCTCCGTGTTAACGTTGGTCAGCATTAGGTCTACTAATGATTTATTTGTCGCCGATGAGACTGACCTGGATCACTCATCCGTGGGTCAGCGCGATGATCCGCGCACACCCACACATCATCTGGGGTTTGGTTTACTGTCTTTGTCTTATTGTACAGAACATACGATGCGAATTCAAGCTGCACTTCATGCTATCTGTGATCGTAAAGATAATTCAGATGAAATGAAAATAATCACAGGAGTGTAAAAGAGGCTGCGCGTTAGAGATGTAATGAATGCTTGGGTTGAGCTTCATGTTTAAACTGGTCTTCAGCTGTGGGAGCTATATGTCCTCGAATGTATCTGACAGTCCATTTCCATCATCACGTTCTTCTCCCAGGGGAGAAATAACGTCTGCCCTCCAGGCAATGTAAGTGAAGAAATGATGTAAAGGCCTGGGCCGAGGATCAGTCAGCGGATGGGTGAAGTTAAAACGTGATTCTGACTAATTGATGTATGGCCTCACTTCGTCTCAAGGGATGAAACCCAGAAGTGTGGCGTTAGAATGTGATTACCTTTACTGCAGTCCAATGTTTGAATATAGACCCTCCAACATGGATGCTTTTCACTCACAATGCAAGAGTTGTAACACATACACATGTCAAGATTTACTCTAAAATCCCTTCATGAATGGCTGAATCCACTCTAAATATCCTCTTTAAGACCTGAATTCTATTACTATTTTATTCACTACTCTTACTGAGCACCAGAGTCTGCTTCAGTTAGGGCCCAATAAAACCTGCTGTGGCTGTAGAATACTGATCCCTTTTTGAATGCAGGAGCCCTGTGAGAGCCCTGACATTAAGAAGAATGGGAAGGTTCATTTGAATTGAGCAACATGCAACCTTCAGGGGCCTGGTTGTTTATTCAAACAAATGCCAGCGGTGTCATATGTGCCATGATTGGGGTCACAGATCCATTCATGACACTCTGTCAAGGGAGGAAATTAAATAGTGCACAAAGAGAGTATTACACTGATTACTATTTAAAAAAATAATAATTAACAGGCCTATTGTATATGCCTTTGAAATTTGCATGAATGCTCTTAAGAAGATTGTGAGAATATTACAATAAAGTAGCCCAAATGTAGGAGAAAGACGTTCTAAAATTATGCCCACCCAAATTAATTAAGTTAAACTTTCTGGGAGAAACTTGTACAAATACATCATGATGTTAGTTCAGGCAACACTCACTGTAAAAAGGCTCATTAGGAATACTAATCTATGAAGCTTACAGGTCTACTTCTAATGTGCTTGATAGCAGTAGTTTAATAGGCCTGTTATTTCTCAGGATGTGACGCCCTCATGTGGCTTCCCTGGAAAACTGATATTAAATTTCCTATGAAAGTCAAACAATAAAACAGTTACATTGTGAGGCGTGGGGAAATAAGCACATTTCACGATTCACGTCAACAATTTAGATCTAAATGAATATCATGAGTGTATATATACACTGTATACACTGTGTATATATACATTGTGCAATACAATTATTCTGTCTGTATATATAACATTGCAACTGTCTGTATATATAATATTGCACCACAACAAGCATTCTATCTGTATATATAATATTTGAGTTATTGTGGGTGTTTTACTCTTTTACTTATTTAATATTGAATATTCTTTACTGTTTTATTATTACTTATTTACTTATTTATAATACTTGTATTGATCTTGTTTTTACTATGTAGCTTGTTTGCACTATCCACCATGCTGCTATAATCCTGTAAATTTCCCCACTGCGGGACTAATAAAGGATTATTTTATTTTAATTTATCTTATTTTATGAGATAAGTGCAAATAAATCCACCTGTGCTGTAGGGGGCGCTGTGACAAACACCAACCGACACGTAGACACGCGCACAAGGGGTCGCTGGTTGCTCGCAACTGACGGAAGTGCGACTGTTGTTTATCCGGCAGTTAGCCTCCTCGTCGTCGTCGGAAAAACGAAACGATGGCAACAATAAAACAAGGACCTAAAATTGTCTCCAAGTTGTCTGCGGGAGGCCCCGGGGCCGCGGGGGTCGGCGGCGGCCTCCCGGCACTACCCATTGCTTCTCCGCTCATGGGGAAGAAGAAGAAGCCGTTTCTGGGGATGCCCGCTCCGCTGGGCTACGTGCCTGGTCTGGGTAGAGGGTAAGCTAACATGACTAGCTTAGCATGCGAACTCTCAGTAGCTCTTCAGCTGGCCAGTAAGATAGGTGATGTCTGTTAGATTGAAGTTTGTTCAGCTAACAAGCCTAGCCTAGGATGCTAACTCTCAATATCTATTCATTTAGCCAGTAAGATAGGTGATGTCTGTTAGATTGAAGTTTGTTCAGCTAACAAGCCTAGCCTAGCATGCTAACTCTCAGTAGCTCTTTAGCAAGCCAGTAAGAGGGTACGCTAACATGCCTAGCTAGCATGCTAACTCTCAGTAGCTCTTCAGCTAGCCAGTGAGCTAGGTGATGTCAGTTAGATGAACTGTTGTTATTTATTTATTTAAACAAAACCATTTCAAATGTAAACATTTTTCCGTTCTTCATCTGTTAAAACTAATTCATTACAGTTAAAATGTAAGTGCAAAATACACTTATTTATTTTATCTGTAAAATGAAGATTTTCTGATTTTATTTAGTTAAATGTGCAGCACTTTGAGCTACTTAGTCTGTATGAAATGTGCTATATAAATAAATATAATAAATATAATAAATATGGTATTATCAAGAGAGGCATTGATTCGTTATCCTCCTCGTAGTGTCAAAATAAACTAAATTAAACAGTGGCAGTTACTCTTAAATTATTAACTTATATTTATTTTTGACCACACATTTGTTGTGGAAAGTGAAAACCTGTGTTGGTCACATAACTAACGTTAGTAGTGTCTTGCTGGCCAACTCGACAAGTGACAAGGCAGCATGATCTACCGTTAGTAAATTATTAAAACGCCTTCATCAGCTGGTTGTGTATTTAGATGAAAATCCCAGTGAATGAACACCCATCACAAGTTTACCCAGGTTTATTTGAGTGAAATTAAAATTAATTGCTCCTCTTTAGTGCAACTGGTTTTACTACCCGATCTGATATCGGTCCTGCTCGTGATGCCAACGATCCAGTGGACGACCGACATGCAGCGCCAGGGAAGAGGACGGTTGGGGACCAAATGAAAAAGAACGAGGACGAAGAAGAAGATCTGAACGACACAAATTATGACGAGGTGCTTATGATTGGACTGTCTCTGCCTTTAATTTGATGATAACATTTGCTGTCGGGCTGTTTGCAAGGACTTAATCCGTCCACTCAAGAGTTAAAGTTGACCAGACAATATCTCATCAATTCTTCATTCCAGTTCCATAATTTTGCTTCTTTTTTTGTCTTATAGTTTAATGGATATGCGGGTAGCTTGTTCTCCAGTGGGCCTTATGAGAAAGATGATGAAGAAGCAGATGCTATATACGCAGCACTGGACAAGAGGATGGATGAAAGACGCAAAGAAAGAAGGTCACTACTAAACTAGTCTATTTCCCACCCAGTCTTTGGTGAACAAGCGAATCCTTTGTTTTCCACAGTGTGTGTGACATCCTGCTCACTTGATGCTACATGTGAGCGTTGTTTTGAATGCTGTGCTGTTTATTTTCAGGGAGCTGAGAGAAAAGGATGAAATCGAGAAATACCGTATGGAGCGACCCAAAATCCAACAACAGTTTTCAGATCTAAAGGTACAATAACAAATGATTTGAAATGCTGTTCGCTTTCTTTTCACCCTTTGCTCACATTATATTTTCGTCTACTGTCCTCGTCTTACGCCTGTCTCTTAACATTTTACGAACATATAAGATTTTGTCACTGTTGTGCCTACAACCATCTTCCCAAATGCACAAATATAAACTTACGTAGCTGGACTTGTAACTGCTTTATATTATCACAAACCTGTGAACTGACACACGTGAAATGTTTTTATTTTAGAATTCTACGGATCAACTGTTACACGCATTGTAGCACTTAAAATGATCCTGTGATCAGAGAGAAGTTTCAACAACGTTTCTGACATTCCAAGTCGATTCACATCTCTCACTACTTGTTTAGAGAACAGTTCTGTCTTATCTTTACTTTAATCTGTCCCGCTTTGTTTTCCATAACAGCTGTTTCTTGTAAGCACTTTGAGACAGATGCAAAAAAGGCAAACTTGGCCAATAAAGCTGATTCTTTCATCCGTCTTCATTCCCTCTTTTCCATCGCTTCACAGAGAAAGTTGGCCGAGGTGTCAGAGGAGGAGTGGCTGAGCATCCCTGAGGTGGGAGACGCCAGGAATAAGCGCCAGAGAAATCCTCGCTATGAGAAGCTCACACCTGTCCCCGATAGCTTCTTCTCCAAACACCTGAAGACCGGAGAGAACCACACCAGTGTTGACCCTCTGCAAGGGGTCAGTACACATACAAACACACGTGAACGTACTGTAGACATCCACACAGAACTCGTCGTTGGAAACACATGCTGTAGTACCATCGTGCACCAGCAGGAGTCAGGAAATCTCACTGGAAACAAGGAAATCACTTCAACTGTGGTGTTAATGCTCCTATTTCTTCATGCAGGCATGTAATCTCTCTGTATAGTTATGTTGCACCATATGGAAAATATCCTACCAATGTTTCTGATCAATATCAATCAATCAGAGTACCCTTAAAGTACCTAATCGATGAGAGTAGAACCATCATATCTTCTTATATTTTACATTATCACCATGAATTCAGTGCACAGTATAGTTCGGCCCTGCAGCACATGAGAGTCTGGTTCCCACTCATAATTTTCACAGGTATCATTTAGGTTGCTGAGAAAGGTGTCATATGATCCGGGCCTGTGTTTCATAAGCCTTTTTTTGCCGTAACATTATTCTCACAGAGCGTATAATGCTCCGCTTCATCACCACTGTGTCTTCTCTCCACTAGCTGGGAGGTCTGAGCACACCGTACCCAGGAAGCATGACACCGGGCACGGGAGAGCTGGACATGAGGAAAATCGGTCAGGCCAGGAACACGCTGATGGACATGAGGCTCAGCCAGGTAACCAACGATCAGCCATCACCCTCGTTCCATCGGTCATGCTCTCCATGTAGATACACAGGATTTATAGTTTTCTCTCGTCTGTGTCGGCCTTCTATCGATCTTCAGGTGTCCGACTCCGTGAGCGGACAGACGGTGGTGGATCCTAAAGGTTACCTGACAGATCTCAACTCCATGATCCCCACACATGGTGGAGACATCAGGTAGAGACACACTGGTGACTTCGCTGCTTCATAGGGTGTGTTTGTGTTAATACGATGTGTGTCTGATGGTCTATCCTTTGGTTCCGCTCGCCCCAGTGACATCAAGAAGGCTCGTCTGCTGCTGAAGTCGGTGAGGGAGACCAACCCTCATCACCCTCCGGCCTGGATCGCCTCCGCCAGGCTGGAGGAGGTGACCGGAAAACTGCAGGTGGCCAGGAACCTGATCATGAAAGGCACCGAGATGTGTCCGAAGGTAAAGGATGGTGGACGAGGATATTTAATCTTTTAGTATGGCAGGTAGATAGAAAGCCAGGGAGGTAGGTAGATGGGTAGGTTTGCAGGCAGGTAGGTTTCTTCTCCCTAATGTGTAAAAACATACTGAACCGTGTGCTTGTTGAACCGCTGCACCGCTACGGTCCAGTTTCAGTGGTGAAATAGGTCCTTTCCCTCCTGTTGAAGTAAGAGTTTCTCTTATTCTCTTTTTCTACCAGAGTGAGGATGTGTGGCTGGAGGCAGCCAGACTTCAGCCCGGCGACACGGCCAAAGCTGTGGTAGCCCAGGCCGTCCGCCACCTGCCGCAGTCCGTTCGCATCTACATCAGAGCTGCAGAGCTGGAGACGGACATCAGGGCCAAGAAACGAGTCCTCAGGAAGGGTGAGGCTTCCAGATAATAAATAAATATATATATATGTATATATAAGGTTGCATGTTGATGTTTTGACTCGATATGTTGATGTTATGTTGCTATGAGGAGAGTGTTGTTTTGCCTTCTCAGTGAATGAATACGTAACAATTTCCCTGCCAAAAGGAAGACACTAATTCCTGCTCGGCAAAAATTCAAAACCACTCACCATCTGTCCGTTGTCTCATAAAAGCACCACTTATGGTTGCGTTAAACATTTAATAAGTGTTGCATTCGGCAGCTGCGGTTCTGGCTTCTCATCAAAGGCCAGGCACCCTATCTGAAGCATGGTGTCAATGCCCCGACACGCACACGCACACACACACACACAGCAATATTTCCCAGCAGCATACCTGACTGACAGAGATGGATGTGGAGCTTCCCCTGTGGGAGGGCTCTCTCCGCCTCTACATGTTCAGTTGCCTCTGCTCTACTTTTCTCCGTTTCATAACACTCTGCCTTCCCACTCAGATGCTTTTGAACTCTGCTACTGTTGCAGGAAAAGCTGTTTGCTGTTTGTTTTTAATTGCTTGTGTGTTCACTGAAATCTAAAGTGCCTCCATTTCCTTTTTTAAGTTGTGATTTATCAAACGTATATCTCTTTAAAATGTCCGCTCTACCTATTCAAGATGATATAAGGTGATGTGGAAATGGCAGTAAAAATGGTCAAGTACGTTAACGCACAAATTCGCTCCTCATATATTTAGGGAACCACCATGTAAGTGACAGTGAAATGACAGCTGTTGATTGTGACCTGTTTAGCCCTGGAGAACGTGTCCAAGTCCGTTCGGCTGTGGAAGACGGCGGTGGAGCTGGAGGAGCCAGAGGACGCCAGGATCATGCTGAGCAGAGCTGTGGAGTGTTGCCCTACGAGTGTGGAGGTACGCTCAGCTGTCACTCTATTTACCACAAATTACAGCCACCGACACCTACGTCTTCATCTAATTATTTCTGTCCGTCCTCTCCAGCTGTGGCTGGCTCTGGCCCGGTTAGAGACGTACGAGAACGCCCGGCGTGTCCTGAACAAAGCTCGAGAGAACATCCCCACCGATCGCCACATCTGGATCACGGCCGCCAAGTTGGAGGAGGCCAACCTCAACACTCAGATGGTGGACAAGATCATCGACAGAGCCATCACCTCTCTACGCGCCAACGGCGTGGAGATCAACAGAGAGCAGTGGATACAGGTTTGTTTCACGGGTTTCTGCTGCCAGTGCTGCAGTCAAGACCACCTGAAGTGTGGGTGTATCGAGACCGAGACGGGACCCAACCAGTCTGAGTCACACACCACATGACACACTTAAGATAAAATGCGGAACATGCAAATCATAGACACTCCTCAAATCAATATCTTTAAATAGCAAATTCCTATTTTGCTGTTCATTAATGCTCTGAATGTCGTATGTAGAACCGTTACATGTATAGCTCCAGATCCAAATTGTCGCTTTAAACAACAATGCTAATGCTGAAGAAGTATTTTTAAGTTAATGATGTTTTGTGCTTTAACTAACATCAGTAATGTTCATAGAAGTTGGGGTGAATCCTGTAGTTTCAATCAAGATCAGCTGATGAAAAATTGGTTCTTCTTCAGCACTCTGATCTGAATAAATCCGTACCGTTAATAAAGGAATGTTTTTTCCTTTTAATCCTCTGTGTTGACGGAGTACAGAATGCGTCATGTGTTTGTCAGCTTTGATAGCAAGCCAGCACATTTTGGCAAAAGCTGCTGTCAGCTATTTCATCTGGCTGCAACAGAATCCGAGCCTGCACCGTGACTGACATTTCGTTTTTGTGCCGATCACAGTTGTTTTGCAATCGCAGGCCTTTGCTGCAAACCCTTTCTCTTCCTGGTGGTACGCGGTTACTGTAGTAGGTTTATCAAGGCGTACACTCGCCACAACACCAACAACAGATGCACTCTAAAATGATTCCTTTTGTGTGTGGGACCCTGAGCTATTCCTCTGTACTGCCCACAAGAATCACGTGTGCAGAGAAGACTGATTATCTATAAACTAAGTCATCTATGTGGAAAACGACACAGGTTCTTCTAGAGGTTTCTGGTCTCAGTGGTTGTGTACATGTAGTATTTATCCCCACAGTACTGGGGTCAGTAGTTCATTACCTTAACTCTCTTGCATTCCTTTTTCTTCTCGTGTTGCAGGATGCAGAGGAGTGTGACAAAGCGGGCAGCGTGGCTACCTGCCAGGCCGTGATCAGGGCCGTCATAGGGATCGGCATCGAGGAGGAGGATCGCAAACACACATGGATGGAGGATTCAGATAGTGTGAGTGCTGATGTCTGTTTATGTTGTTTTTACACAGACCCTGACTCCTAGAAGGGTCTTTCACATTCTCACTTTAGGTGTTTTCAGACCAAACACTTCTGTGTAGTTCTCTGAGGAAACTACACAGGTTCAAGGGCTTGTTTTCTGTTTGCATTCACACCGCTAATAGGAACGCTGAAGTGGCGCAAATTGGCCAGCGCCTCTCTGACTGCGAAATTAGCAAGCACCGGATTCCCTACACGCTCTCTTAGCTTATTTTTAAAAGTAATATAAGAATAAATAAGCAACTCTGCCGTAGAAACAATTGTATAAACACAAGCACATGCTTTTGTGCTTCTGGGTTAGCATTTGTGCTACTGGGTTAACTCGCTGAGCAGCTCCTCTCGCTCGTTCTTTGTCTCAGTGGGTGTTTGCTCACTAACGAGTTAACTTCTGGACTTTACTGTCGGCGCATTTGTCCATGTTTTATTTTCATTTTTTTGTGTTTTATCTGTTCACGTGGGTTTTTAGAAATGGCGGTTACCGGCGCTGCATTAGCTCATGTGTTCGACCAATCAACGTACTCTTACATCCCTCGTGGTTCCTCTTGTGCTGAGGGTTACTTACTCTGATAAAGGAGCTGAAAAAAGTCCCTCAAAACTATTAAAAAGTTTCTGCGGTCGGGGTTTAACTGAACTGAGATGCTTGTGTGTTGTGTTTCAGTGCGTGTCCCACGGAGCGCTGGAGTGTGCCAGAGCCATCTACGCCCATGCTCTGCAGGTGTTCCCCAGTAAAAAGAGTGTCTGGCTCAGAGCCGCCTACTTTGAGAAAAATAACGGCACCAGGTGACCACATATGCTTTCTAAAGTGTCGTAGTCGAAAGCTGAATTTGTGTCTTTAGTTTCTAACATTGTGTTTTTCTCTTCTTTACCGCTCATGTGCTCCTCCCCTCCATTACTCTCCCATGTCTCATCTCTCAGGGAGTCTTTGGAGGCCCTGCTCCAGAGGGCCGTGGCTCACTGTCCCAAAGCAGAGGTCCTGTGGCTGATGGGGGCCAAGTCCAAGTGGCTGGCTGAGGACGTACCTGCCGCCAGAAGTATCCTCGCTCTGGCCTTCCAGGTGATGATGAGGATGCAAACTTTTGATTGTTCACGTAGCATCCACGCAGACCTGTGACTAACTCTGTTTCCCCTCTTGCTCTGTCTCGGTTCCTCCTTCTTTTTGTTTCTCCCCCGTAGGCTAACCCAAACAGTGAAGAGATCTGGCTCGCTGCTGTCAAGCTAGAGTCTGAGAATAACGAGTATGAAAGAGCCCGTCGACTGCTGGCCAAGGCCCGGAGCAGTGCCCCGACAGCCAGGGTGAGTGTGTGTCTTGTACTTCATTGTGAGGACAGAAACAAACAGAATGTCCTCACTTCTTCAAAGGCCTGTTTGAGGCTCAAGACTTGGTGGGTTCAGGCTGGGATTCATTATTGTTCGGGTAAAGGTTGCGGTTCGGCATTTCGTTTTAATGCCACGGTTTAAGTTCCCAGACGCACCAAAGTGACTTCAGAGAACTAGCGAGGTCAAAGGCCCACTGTTGCGTCGCCTGTGTCTTGGCCAAAAAAGTTGCACTTGAACACATCGCAAAGCCAACGGCTAACTAGCATATCTGTTCTGCGCCTGTGTGAGAGGAAGTAAAGCTTTGTTTATACTCACCGAAGGGCCCGTTGCCGATTCAGCATGCTCAATCGGCCGAAGAGCCTCCGCCGAGGCTCGACTGGTGCCAACAGTTCGGCACGTACTGCAAAAAATAGAGCCACAGGAGTGTGTCAGGGCCTTTAGGCCAAGGGGCAATTATGTCAACGAGTGTCCTCACAAAGGTAGAGGTACAGGGATAAGTGTGTGTGTGTGTGAGAGAGAGAAATCTGCACAGATCCACTCGTCTGCTGGATAAACAGTTTGTCTCCGCATTTAGGTTTTTAACGTATCAGTGTGTTATCAATCAAAATCCTGTCATCGTCTGGTATTTATTGGATTGTAATACAGATCGAATAAACACACAGTTCCTTAACTCTCTCTGCTGGTTCATCTGTACATGAGAAGACTGGTTAAGTATTTAAACTGCCTGTCCTTTTACAGCCCTGCTGTGACCTTGTGTACCAGTGCAGACACTTTATCTTTATTATGTAATGTTGATACGAGTAGACCTGTGACCCACGTTGTGAAGGTGCCTTGACTATCGGGTTTTAATCTTCTCCTGCTTTAAAGCCAGCGTTTAACAGTAAATTTGCTGTGCTGATCGTTCCGTCAGATAAGAATCCTGCAGCATTTAGGCTGTGCCCTTGGAAGGTCTGTCATCTACACGTGTGAAAGCTGGTACGGTATTTACGTTGCATAATCAAGCGACAATATAAGTATTTTGAATTCTTTTGAAAGAAATGTGAGAACACGACAAGCCTAGGGGGATTTAAAAAGGGGAGTTCATGGTCCGGTCTGTCTATACATAGTTCCTGCCTGAAAAGCTTGTGTGTGTTTAATTCTACAGGTATTCATGAAGTCTGTGAAGCTGGAGTGGGTGTTGGGGAACATCGACGCTGCCCAGGAGCTGTGCACCGAGGCCCTGAAACACTACGAGGACTTCCCCAAACTTTGGATGATGAGAGGCCAGATAGAGGAGCAGTGTGAGAACATGGACAAGGCCAGAGAGGCCTACAACCAAGGGGTGAGGGTTTTGTTCTGTCGCTTGTTTAGTCACACGTGTTTGGATAAAGTTTTAAATGAATCGCTTGTTGCCGTAGTTGAAAAAGTGTCCCCACTCGAGTGGCCTGTGGTTGCTGCTGTCCCGTCTGGAAGAGCGAGTGGGTCAGCTGACCAGAGCCAGAGCGATCCTGGAGAAGGCCCGACTCAAGAACCCCCAGAGCGCCGACCTATGGTGAGGAAACACACGAGTGTGTCTGTCTGTCTGTCTGCCATTTTTTTGGAATACAGCACAGAAACCCAAATTGGAATCGATGTAAAATTGTGTTTCTAAAATGATCTCATTCACCAGGCTGGAGTCGGTGAGGCTGGAGTTCCGTGCTGGACTGAAGAACATCTCCAACACGCTGATGGCCAAAGCTCTGCAGGAGTGCCCCAATTCAGGTTCAATATGTTCTGAACCCTCTTTCAGAAACGCACCAAAGCTGCTTGTTTTACTTTAATGGCAGTGAATAGTCTGTAAAAGTCATCCAGTTTGATAACATAAGGTCTGTACTTCCATATTCATCTTGTTTTTATCTGAATTTAGCTGATCACTTGTATTTTTTTTATAGCCAAAGCTAATGCTGACTTCTTTATCACGTCAATATACTTTATTTTATATTTTATTATACCTGCAACAACCACCTGATTGGAAAATGCTCGTTCTACATAAACCAGACTGCCGGTTATTTACCCGTCTCTCTCACGTGCAGAGAGGAATCAACATGCTGCATGATCAAAACAATCCAGAGAACGTCTTATTTTCTTTACAATGACTTCGTCTGTGTGTCCATAATCTCAAATTCTGTGTTCCTCCGGACTCTGTCCTTCTCTCCCAGGCATCCTGTGGGCTGAGGCGGTGTTCCTGGAGGCCCGGCCTCAGAGGAAGACCAAGAGTGTGGATGCTTTGAAGAAGTGTGAACACGATCCCCACGTCCTGCTCGCTGTAGCCAAGTACGACAGCATCTCTTTACCGTTCTCTGCTCTCTTACTCAGTAATAACGACACGGTACTTGAATTCATTTTAATAACCTTGTGCACACACACACACACACGTTAGGTTGTTCTGGAGTGAGCGTAAGATCACCAAAGCCAGAGAGTGGTTCCTCAGGACGGTGAAGATTGAGCCGGACCTCGGAGACGCTTGGGCTCTCTTCTACAAGTTTGAGCAGCAGCACGGCACAGAGGTAAGGATCTTAAGATGGTCTTTATTCACATCGGTGTCAAAGGTCACGTTCTCACAGAAGTCCTCACAAAGCTCACGCGGTTCACTTTAGACGGAGAATGACTTCTGCAGTTCAGTTCATGTAGTTTCGGTAAATCTCATCGTAGCTATGACCCCACTGGATAGATATTATATATTATATCTCTGTCTGTCTCTCTTTCTCTCCCCCTCTGTCTCTTTCTCTCTCTCTCTCTCTGTCTGTCTCTCACACTCACACTCCCCCCCCCCCCCCCCCCCCCAATGCGGATCAATAAGTGTCCGGTACACCATTATTAAGAGTTCTTACTGAAGACAACAGTATTTATGCAGAGGAGTACATCCAAAAAAAAGTTTTCTTTAGTTTTTGAAAAGTGAAAAGTCAGCAGATTTACTCATACATTGATGCTTCTAGACACAAGTGTTAAACGTAAACATCACGCCGCTTTGCACGGTGTTTGTTTGAACCACACCTGGTGGATTTGATGTAACCTCACCCGTCCTGCGTCCCATCAGGAGCAGCAGGAAGAGGTGAGGAAGCGCTGCGAGAACGCGGAGCCCCGACACGGAGAGCTGTGGTGCGCCGAGTCCAAACACGTCCTGAACTGGCAGAAGAAGACGGGAGAGATATTAGTGGGAGTGGCCAGCAAGATCAAGAACACCTTCTGAGACCGGGGGGGAAATGTTGGACTGAAAACAAGCTGGAGGACTCGGCTATGGACACGCTCGACTGTAGTTCTCTACCCGGATACAAAGTACTCACACATACCCCCACCCC
>NW_022280035.1:604994-627966 GCF_004355925.1 Anarrhichthys ocellatus | reverse complement strand
GGATGCTTTAGGGCGGGGCTACACAGTGATTGACAGGTCGCTACCACGGCGTTGTCCGGTCCGGGAGTTGTCCGTGTTTTTGTTTTAACTTTTTCCCAGAGTGTTCATGAAAGTAAATTGTAACATTTTGGTCGCCTAAAAATGTCTTATTCAGCGTTCAGTTGTACTTAGCTCCACCCTCTCGTGTCACTTCCGTTTGCAAAGAAACAAGATGGCGACGACAAAACGCCGAACTCGAGGCTTCAAAACAGCTGACTACAAACCAATGAGTGACGTCACGGTGACTACGTCCACTTCTTACACTCTGACTTCTGACTTGATAACATTCCAGTTTGGATTCAGCTCTCATTGTCATTTTATTTTAAATCCCCAGTCGCCCGTTTTATTCCCGCATCTCTTTAATACAACAGTATATCTTCCTCTTCCTGTCTTCCTCTGTGTACTTTCTTTTTTTTCCACCATTCCTCTCTCTCCTACCACATCCCTCTGCTTTTCTCTGTCCGGGTTTTAAAGTTGAGTTATGGGACAATCATCCAGAGTAGCAGAGCACGGGGAGTTGGCTCTGATCTGTTATCAGTAGTTTCTAGTTCGCCGTCTCTTCTCTGTTCTCTGCCCTCTTAAATCTCGGCTCCTCATCATCATCATCATCATCAGCAGACCAAAGTAAATAACTCTTAATTACCAAGTCTCTTCCCCTCCGACTCTCCCTCCAGTGTCGCTGGCCAGAATCCCAGACACATCTCAGCCGATCGTCCCTAATCGGAGCCCCTCGCTGTCTCCTGTCCCGTCCTGCTGCTGTCACCACTGCAATTATGTCCGTCTAATTTGGACAGGCTTCTGTCAGCACGTGTGTTTGTGTGTGTGTGTGTGTGAGCGTCTGCCTCCATGTTGTGGCCAGGCTTGCTGGAGCCAGGTGGCCACGTGTTTGGCTCGCAGGAGTCCGTTTTCCTATCGATGTTGAACCACAGGCGATAAGCAGGAAGAAGAAGGTTTGAAAGCACGTCAAAGACTCGGCAACACGTGCACGGAAAGACGTATATTACCAGGAATGGGACATTTAGCCGGTTAAAGAGATATGACCGAAGCGGTTTGAGGTTGGGCTGATATGTAAAAGGCTCTGTGAGGAAGCGATACCGGCCCTGGATCTGAGATATGTGGCCTACATTAAGCTGTAGTTGTGTGTTTGCTGGGTCTCTGATGAGTGGGTTGGGCCTTGAAGCTGACATGGGAGAAGTTCGTTAAGTCTCGGGTCATGAGGCGCATTATTACAAACAAAACTGAGAGACAAGTGAAAGTATTAAATCATCCAAATTAATTTAAAAAAAGCAACAGTCCAGCAACATGTTGGGTGAGGTTTGTCAGTTTAAGGATAATTGACCCTTCGCTAAGTCCCGCCCCTTGAACGCAGACTGGCCAATCATAACGTAGCGTCGTCCAGCTCCAACAACTATCCGGCTCTGCTCCATAGATTCTCATGCAATTGGTTTCAGTGGATTTGGAGTTCGTCGTGGATAAACCCAGAGAGGTTGGAAGGAGATATACGTTTCTAAAACGTTACGTTTCTATGTAAAATCCTGTGGCGGTAACGTTAGCAGAGCATGTTAGCACATCATTAACTGCTACCCTAGCTACTGAAGATATACTGAATGTATTTAATGATTGTAACATGGTGGGGGGACTAACAACTCTCAGAAGCTGCTCGTCTGCCATGATGTCACTGAAAGCTTCAACAGAGGATTTTCTCTGCCATAAACACTTCTCCCTGCAGCAAACCTCAGAAGGAGCGTCTCTCTCTCTTCGTGGTTGTGTCTGCTGGTGATGTTTACCTCTCTGACCCATGTGGTCTGGCCAGTAAACAGACATTGCCCCCCCCCCCCCCGGTCCTGGTCTGGACCGGCTCCATGTTTCTGTTCTCCATATATCTGCATTAGCGCTACACCACAGCTGGCTAATGAAAGTCAGGCCCTGACTGCTCTCAGAGCGCCGGCTCACTGCTGGAGCGTCCTCAGAGGACGACTACTGTGGACATGTTGGAGATCACAGTGGAAACACTCAGGACATGAGTTTGCACACAGTATTACAGTATTTTTGTATAGTATACTAGTCAATCCATTTGCTAACATGCTGTATTTGTACAGAAAATAAAGTATTACATTAGTAATTCAATTATGTGTTCAGAAACACACACTAAAGCTATTCCCTCTGTTTTGCCAGGTGGGGCATCAGAACCTTACAGGGTATCCACCTCTCTGGTCAGAATCGGGGGTGTCTTGTTCTTGTAGTTACTTCAGGGGGGAAGACGTCCGGTCCAAAGTAAACATTCGATCTGAGAGCTCACTCAGTAACAGCGCAGCTGGCTCTAGACGGGCCCCGGGGTCATGTGTTGAGTTTTTACAGGGATGCAGAGTGAAGATCTGCTTTATGGCTAATAATGATATTCTACTCTCACAGCGTCCAGTCGGCATCCCTTCCTGCCCCCCCCCCGACACAAGAGGCTGCCGGGATTCATGGGTAGACAAACAAAGACCTGTGCAGAGATGGAAAGGCATGCAGTGATCTGGTTGTATTTAATGGTCTGAGAGGCAGCTACTTCTGCTAATGTTAGCAAACTCTGGGTTGATTGCTGCGTACCCACAGACTGTATACAAGAAGTGGACGTAGTCACCGTGACTTCACCCGTTGGTGCACTGCGGGTTTGAAGCCTTGAGTTCGACATTTTGTCCGTTGCCATCTGGGGTTTTTTTTTGCAACCACAATGGACATCAGAGGGCGGAGCTAAGTACAACCGAATGCTGAATTAGTTTTAGGCAACCAAAATGTTAAAATTAACATTTTTATTCACTGAAAACACTCTGTGAAAGGGTTAAAGTTGTAAGTCATAAACACGGACAACTCCAAGACCGGACAACGCCGTGTTAGAGACCTGTCAATCACTGTGTAGCCCCGCCCTAAAGCATCCCCTGCTTTATGGTCTGTGTGACTCTTAATGGACCATAATGTACTAAATGAACATCATGCTGTGTTGAAGAAGACTTGAGTCCTAACACTCGGAAATGATTCAGCATATTTGCATATCTGGTTCCCTCGTCTCAAAGTCAATGTTTTTTTTGTGTTTTTTGTTAGATGTCGGAAATGAGGTCAAGTTGAAGAGATACGTAAGTGTCTGAAAAGAGACGGTTGCCAACAAGTTCCTTAATAAGACTACAAAACCTCATCACTCCGACTAGTCCGCCCTCACAGCCTCGTTGTGTCTACTCACATTTATGTAGTTCATTAATAACTTAGCTTTGTCTTTTTACTCCTGACGATTGCCTTCACGCTTTAAAATTCATAAAAGTGGTTTTAATTTGTGAAGATTATCTCGCTGTAAGTATCATAAACGTCTGTTTTCCACAGAGTTTATTTTCTGCAGTAATCCAAAAGCTTTTGGTCGAGGAAACCAGTGCGACGCTAACTTCCTAATTCGGCTGACAAAAATACAGAGTAAAAACAAATGTCTGCATTGGCTTCACTTCTTCATGCATGTTTTTCAGCTGACTGTTTTCGGGAGAGACGGCTTATCTTCTTATGTTCAAAGACCGACGGGGGAATCATCCATATGTTTAAATGTTTGCCTCTCGTGTCCACTGACTCAGGCTCTCGTGAACGATGAGGGATTCCCTGACGTCTCTGCTTCTGTAAAACTTTTTACCTCTTTTGATTGTGAACGGATGAAACACAAACACGTTTTTCGCACACAGCTCTTAGCATCTGTTCCACTTGGAGAAGTTTGCAGAATGTGCACGCTGATAGAGAATGGGCGATTCATTGATTTATTAGAAACAACTGAAGTTGTTGAAGAGTCCTTTTTATTTTCCCTTTCCTCTTTCTTCTTCCAGATTGTTGCCGCTCGGTTTTAGTTTTATCTTTGTGTGTGCACGTATTTGTTTCTTCTTCTGTCTCCTTTAATTTGAAAGGCGGTGTTTTCACTCTTCTCTTTTCCTTTTGGCAGCCCTGTCAGTCCCATAAAAGCAAATGGAGTGATTGGCAAATCGGCGGCTATCACGCCCGACCAAAATGGAGTCCAGCTTTTCACACAGTTATTTCACACGCCCCCGCGGAGACCTCAGTCTCCAGCAAAGAGGACGTGGGAGCGTATTGTAAATGCGTTTGTTTGGGTTTTAATGTTAAGTAGAAAAGATCTCCACGCTTTATGAGTCGAGGGTTGTTTTTTCTTGCGACGGGTATATATCAAACGTATACATCCCATACAAAGCAATGAGACCCCCCCGTCCTTTTCCTTTGGGACGCACCGCTGACGCCTGCATGCTTTAGGGGGGATTGAGGGCTAATCTGACAGGAATCCTGACTGGTCCAATTGGGAATTGCTTCGGTTGTAGCCGTGCCTCACTTTCTGCTGCGCTGCTGAGTGGATACAGTCCGCCTCAAAGGCAGATACCTGGGGTCACCAACGCACAAATTCTTACCTTAATAACTAATAGCCTGAGAAAACACACGGCAGTCTGTAGATCGGCACATCGGGGTCTCTTAATCCAAACCACACGAATTTACTTACATGTGCATGCATGCACTCTGTCTCTTTCCCACACACGCACGCACGCACTCGCACACACACACGCGCGCACACACGTGTGTGACTGGCACATGTTCTGTGATTGCTGTGGCAGATATCCTTCATATCCTGTCCAGTAAAGAGTGGGGATTTGTTTGTCTTTCAGATTCCTGGATGAGGGGCTAAATCCATACTGCTCTGGGAGGCTGGTGTGTGTTTTTTTTTTTCTTTCATTAAATCAAATCATCTCCAGAGCAGGAAAAGGAACTTTTCTCAAAAGCCACCAGGGACACGATCAACCACACAAGTCAAACACAGCGTCTCTGTCAGGTCCTCACCACACATGTGTCGAACAGAGCTGGGAGCAGAGGAAGATATTCTTAACTTTGAGCGTATGAATTACTTACTGATCAACAACCTGAGCCTTGATACCTGCAGTGGCTTTTTATTTAAAAAAAAGAAAAAACCTGCCGAGGAGGAGAAACAGTGAATTGGAATTAACTGAAAAGGAAGTTCATTAGCACTGCATGCCTCTAGTGAAAGGCTCGAGAGCCCACGTAATAGGCATGAAGGTATTTTGTATCATCAATGGACTCTGTAGATGGGGGGGGGCCTTTGGGTCATGGGATCTGGGTTGGGGGTCAAGGACAGGGTCACGGGGATCATAGAGTTATTAGCACATTCACACTGCATTACGGTGTGTTGATGGGTTACACTGTTGTGATGCAAAAGGCCGTGTTGAGGTGTTACAGCTAACTTCTCTGGTGTCTTTCATAACTTGCTTTTTACTGATTTCTGTATAAACCAAGGCCCTCTATCAGTATTTTACTTGTACTATTAAAAGCACAGTTAGGATCTACTGACTTTCTCTCTCCTTGAATTAAAACTGGCGTTATCTGAGAGGAACAGACGACAAAAAGTCCATTAACGTTCTCCAAAAGTCTCTCAACAAACAAGTAGAATAATGTCCAAAACGTTGCCAGCCGAGACGGGGCCACATCATTGGTTTACGTAGAACAGGAACGCCCGGTAACGCCCAGTAACGCCCAGTGACCAGAGCCGTATGAAGCAGTATGAATCTCTTTATAGAGGTGAAGTCCCGCCCCATCTGGTGTCCCAGAGTGGGACCTTGTTTCGTTCAAATTTTAGACGATTGATTGCGAGAGTTCCCGTTTGAATTGTGCCATGAATTACACAGATGAAGTTTGTCACTTTTAAAAGATAATTTTTGCATTTCAAGAGAATCTCAGGTTGTCATGGTGTCATTTAGTTTTGTGTGAAACCGCTCAGTGAGCGACATCTCTCGTCTCGCACAATGTACACCAACACCAACACGGCTGTACCTTAGCTAGCGTGCTAATGTAGCTACGTTGTGCGCTCAAATGGAACGTTATCTTACCCGATGTGTTTTTATCCAGTGAAAGAACGAGTGAGACCTCGTTAGGACATCCTGGTACGAAACACACCGGCATCGTAGCTTCACAGAGAGATGTCCCTTACGTCACGTTTTGGTGTGTCGTGTTTGCAATTCCGTATTTTCACAGTCTTATAATTCAACAGTTTTACGACAAAATGTGACTTTCTTGACTTGCAAAATTATCTTGTAAATTCAAAACATCACACGTGATGATGCTTACACATTTTTGTTCAGCACTTTTATGGTTTATTGAGGCGTGAATACAATCGGTAAAAAGCTAACGTTAGGCTATAAAGGAGCTCCACCATGGTCACGTGACTTCACGTTAGTCTATAAAGGAACTCCACCACGGCCACATGACTTCACGTCTCCACCACAGGCTAAAGGAGGACTCGTGTTCTAGTGAGGACGCTTAGTCGTCTCTTTTACACTCTTTTTTTAAAGACACGTAAAAGCTTCTAAATTCTCCAGACATATTTTATATCATAGAACTAAACGTTAAAATCTCTTCAGCATGTGTGAATCACAGACCTTATTTTAGACTAATCTAATCAAAGACACATTGACTTCAAGATAAAGGAACCAAAAGTGCAAAAATGCTGACTCATTTCCTGGTTTTAGGACTCACTCCCGCAGTATTCTTATTAAGGAAGTAGGAGTGCACCTTTTGATTAAGCTGCTTGTGTAGTTTGACTGCACGGACGAACTGAAGGGGCACAACGTGGAGCTGGGACATGATGACGGCGATACATTTGCAACATGCATTCCCTCCCAGCATCACACCCAATCTCGGGCTCGGTCCTCTCGCAGGCTGGAGGAAGAATTCCTGTCTTTATTAAAACATGAGATTTGTTTGGATTATATTGTGTCATATGAAGGATTACACTGCCAGACAAAAGAGTCTGTTTAAAACCTCCCAGGGCCTTTACTGCAGCTCTCCTTTAAACCAACATGCTCCGGCTCCCATGCTTAAATGCTCAATGCTTCATGACTGATTTATTGACACTGGTCCACCTATCAAGCACGATTACATTCCTAACTGTATTATGACAACAGTGCGTTTTCAGCCGTCAAGTGTGAGACTCGGAGGCTCCCCCCTGAATGTATGTGTGCACACATGCATGCTTAGGATTTTTCAAGTGTGCATTGGTATGTAGAGTAGAGGCACTGGCCGCAGCTGTTGTGTGTTTTGTATGTGTTCTATGCATTCATAATGGCGAGTATAACCTTTGTTGGCTCTTTGAAACAACAGGAATAGAAAGTCCTTGTGCAGATGTGTAGATACGGTGTCTTTCTGTGTGTGTGTGTGTGTGTGTGTGTGTGTGTGTGTGTTTCAGGAATGTATTGGTGCACAGTTGCTGCTAAGTTCTCCTCTGATCTTCACTTCAAGTGCAACAGTTGACTTTTAGAGCCTTCCACTTGCCCAAACTGACCAACTTAGTGATATCTTCAAGTTCTTATGCCCTACGGTGAACCACACACACACTCACACTCATACCAACACTATCGCCAGATAAGAATGTTAATAGCTGTCAGGACTGTTTAACCCTGGATCACGTTCAATGACAGCATTTCTTGTTTGTTTTTGTAAGCCCAACGCCAACCTTTTAAAATGTTTCCAGCACTGCACTCTTTATTCCTCTGTTATCTGGCAATCTTCACACATCTCTCTTTTTATTCACTGGTTTATGCTTCATCAGATTTATTGGTTACTACGAACAACCTCGTAAGCAATCGGCTGAAAGTCACCAGTTAACACGGTCACTTGTTAAACTGAAACACCCGTTACTCTGGAATTCTGTAGAATTGGGAGCCCACTGTCGGAATATCGATTCTGACAAACGAAACATGCAACAACCAGACATTTTGATGCTGGTAGCAGTTTCTATCCAAAGTTAAAAGCTCGCTAACTCATCTGGATGGCTGCAGCAATATGCCACATGCATATTTATTTAATGACGTCGGCTGTAAAAGGGTCTATTACATCCTCAGCAGAAGAGAGACCCCTAACACACACACACACGCACACGCACGCACACACCGCCATATGACTGGACCTCCAGTTTTCAGAACTCTCCATGCTTCTCCTCTGTTCTGACCCTGTGCCAGAGGCTGTGAAATGAGATTATTATGTGTGAAATGAGGAGCCCTCTCACTTCTTCTTATGATCCGGGCAGGAACAAATCAGGGTTAAAGACAGACGATAGTGAGAGATAGCTGCAGGCTAACGCTGCACCACATGGTGGTGGTGGAGGTGGTGGTGTGTGTGTGTGTGTGGGGGTGGGGGCAATACTTGGCTAAATTCTTCCACATCCTAACTTTCTTTGAATTCTGCCGCCTGGGGGGAGAAAAGCGTATCCAGTGGGGGGGGGGGAATGCAGGAATGCACGAGTATTAACTCAAATCTCCAGTGACAACCTATTTTCCCCGTTATTGCGGATGAATCTTTCCCAGGCTGTGAGGGAGGGTAGAGGGAACCCGGGTCAAGCTGCCGAGTGAACGGAGGGTGATGGGAGTGGGGCATAAGAGCGAGGAGGTTCAACCCTTGTCGAGTGTGACCTCTGACATCCCGACGTGGAGCTCGGCGGAGGCCGACCTCCTCTGACGGAGTAATTGGCGTGAACAATAACGCACGATTGGTTACAGTTGGATTAGCTTGAATTTATCTAATAAGGCATGCAATGCACCAAGTGGCTCAGTGAAGCGCTCAGGTTGGGGAATGATACACACTCTTTGATGTTTTAATGAAAGGCATCTCTCTCTTTGCCTCCGTTCACTGGTTTCATCGCCATACGCACTAGAATGGACGACCAACTGAATACAAACTTCATATCACCCCCTCTCATATGTCAGTCTTAATTTTAAGGTACAATACACAGAATTAAGCATATTAATATAGCAGCAAACGTCTCTGGTAGAGACCTGTCAATCATAGTAGCCCCGCCCTAAAGCATCCCCTGCTTTATGGTCTGTTTGACTCTAAATGGACCATAATGTACTAAATGAACATCCTGCTGTATTGAAGAAGACTTGAAACTAGAGATTGAGACCATAAACTCATGTTTACAATGTTTACTGAGGTAATAAATCAAGAGAGAAGTAGAGTCATTTTCTCATAGACTTCTATACAACCAGAGGAGTCGCCCCCTGCTGAGCCAAGTCTCTTATGAAACACCTTTAACACATTTTAGTTATTTCAGAATGTCTCCCCTGCTTTCTGTTGACTTTGTATGATATTCTCCATCTGTTTCTTTTGAGGCCCTTAGATGATGCAGTCCAGTCAATAATGCCCATTGTTAGCCGCGTATGTATTTAATTGTGTATTTAAAAGTGTTTTCATGCAAAGAATCCCCAAAGCAACAAACAATTCCCCAGATTGAATTTATCAATGGGACCCACAACTGAAAAGAGCTTTTCTCATTTTATACAAAGAGTTTAATTCTTACATCAAATGTTCCATCAGTGCGCTGAGTTAATACTGAAATGTAGTCACATTTACACAATGTTAGTCAAAGACCTTGAGGGCAGTTTGATTCGGTCAATTATTGCTCTGATCAGTCAAATGCACAAAGATCTAACGGACATGTTTCTACTAAAAGTTAGCAACTTTTCATGGATACCACACACCTTTGTCTGGCCTTTTTGTGACTATCTCTGACTTGTCAAGATAAAAAAAAAACAAGTTGAAAATACATATGTAAAGTTAAGACCAAAAGACTGTCTTTAGACTAACATTTAAATGCAGAATGATCTGGTGTGCAATGCTCTATTATTCTGTGACGCAATAATAATCAATTGTAATCTCCGAGCCCAGTGTTTTGCACATTTCCACCTTTTTTTCCGTCTTTACATCCGATTGATTCAAAGTCTGTCTGTTGATACTCTGCACAACATACATTTTAATCTTTGGGCTCGGGGAGGAGAGCAGGTCATTCCAGGTCAGAAGGCTAGAGTCCTAGTGAAGTCAACAGTCATTAGCGTTAAAATCTCATGTGTGGAGTCATGTGTTGTTGTTTTTTTTTGGTTTTCTCAACTCATGTCTAAAGGCATCAGATTCACGAGTCCCACTTGAATCCAAGTCATGTGACTTGAGTCCACGTGTCTGTCATATACCTGCTTAACCCCGCCGTTTCACCACATGTCCGTTTGTCAGGTAAACAGAATCCGGCCCAAATGCAGAAGACCAGCGGACCAATTCCAGCTTTTAGTTTCTTCCACGTAAACTCTCTCCTTTGATGCTAGTCCGAACCGTCCGTATATAAGAAGTGGTCGCAGTCATCGTGACGTCCCCTGTTGGTTTGTGGACTGACGTCTTGGAATACGGCCGTCGCCATGTTGTTTCTTTCGCAACCGATGAACGGAAGTTAACATATTTGGAATGTGGAGGAGTGATGTAGAGACGCCGGCCACTGTCAATGACAGTATGCCCGCCCTAAAGAAGTAGAGTCATTTTCTCATAGACTACCATATAATCTGACTCTTTGCAACCGGAGGAGTCGCCCCCTGATGGTGAGTGGGGAGATTGCACGTTTTAAGACACTTCCACATCGGCCTTACTTGGCAGAACCGGAGGTTGCCATCTGGTCCAAACGTAGACTGGCCAACATGGCGTTTGACTTCATAAACACAAGCCTAGTTATTAAAATGTGGACCTTTTAAATTTGAATTTGGGTTAACAATTGGTGTCAATGTTAGAATTACATACCATGTAGCCATTCCTTTTGTAACCTAATCGTAGAATATCAGCATTTGGCAAATGTTTTGATTCAGTCTATGCTTTGATTATTATCTCTACCGTATATTTCAAATGCATTTTCCTCATTATTGATGACTCCCACTGGTTTAGGGAGGATGTTGTCTCCCTCAATACACACAATGACGTGCGGACCAATTATTTTCACCTGCTAGCAAGCAGCTTCAGCAGGGCGAAGCACGCAAGGATGTTGATGCCATCCTCCCCCAGAGACCCTAATCCCCATCCCCACAGGCGCCCTGCTAGTGCAGTAAACAGTCGTTTTTCGATTAGACCCGAAAACAAAAGCAGGACAGCCCCCAACTGAACCCGGGTCTCTGCAGTGGTGGGAAAGCGCTTGTTCCCCAATATTTCCTCTGTTTAACAGAGAAAAGCTCGCTGCCAGACTGCAAGCGAATGGAACACTTAACCACTCTTCCGACTTTCTCAAGAGACAAACTCAAATCCCTACAAAGACCTCTGGATCCTCTTTTGGAAATACTGTTTTCAATAAACTGTACCACATTTTATTTTGTCACTGTTCACCGCTGTGCCACCATCGTGGGCACAGTGGCACGAACGATGACGTGATCTCGTCGCAATCACTCCCATGAGGCTTCCAGTGGCAATGTGGTCTGTTTACCGCCTGAGGTGTTGATTGATTGCAGCTCTCTCAATGTTTACTGTAGAGGAGCTGACTCCAGCATCATGAACAGAACCAAGTGGACTCCAGACCTTCATGCAAACCAGCCTCTGGTGAGTTTTGTTGGATGCTGGTCAGCAGCTGGAGACGGCTTCCTTCCCTCCTCGCTCCAGTCCCCCACCCCGGGCAAAAAGAGTGCCTGAACGGAATGCATTTGATTCACTTCAAATGTTTTGTGTTTCCATCTTTGAACCTCCAACTTTTTCTTCACTGTATCGTATTAGCATGTAAAGAAGTAAATACTGTACGCCTCTGAACGGGATTTCGAGCAAATATCCCAAATAGCTTTCATCCAATTAACAATTGCAGCCAAAAAGAATGCTCAGCAGAGGAAAATAAGTGATTCAAAAGAAAAGAAAGTTTCCCTGTTCAATGTGCAGAGATTTAATCCCTTGCAGTGGGGGAATGTGAAGGGGAGACGCATGCCAACTTGGTCCACGCAGGCTTGTTTCCTGGGGAAATTACTCCGACCAACCCTTCTGGCTTCACCATCTGTGTGGATCAGCAGCATGTCACCAGTAACACATGCTGTCCTCATTCTCTTACTGCAGGTTCACACTTCTGTTACTGTACATTAACATTAAAAAGTAAAGGTGGAAGAAACTTACTGCATGCTCTCGTTATTGTAAGTTATTGTGTTTACTTGCACTTTTTTAAATATGTAATTTAACTTTTACAGTACATTTTATTGCAAGTATTGCTACATTTGAAGCTGCATCCCTTACAGAGTAAAAACAATAGTCGCATGAAATGGTCATGATAAATTGTGCCCTACTGTGATTGGCTAGAACTCGTTGAGTTTGTCTTCAAGCTTTTCTGCCAGAAAGGGATTATTTTATCCCAAACCATGATCTTTTAACTAAACCTAACATAGTAGGTTTGTTGCTTAAACCTCAGGATATTGCTGGCAGAGGCAAACTTCTCCAAAGTGGGCTCCATTTCGGTAACCAGTGCAGCATGAAAGTGGAATTAACAAGCTAGCTCGCTAACTAGCCAGCCGCTAAATTAGTCAAATTCAACACGTTCCATCCACACACACTTGTCATTGCAGCTGTTGTAAGGGGGTTAACTTCAGTATTAACTAAACCAACTTATGACAAGTCGCAAAGTCACTGAGTTGAGGTTTTCTAGTAAAGACTAAAAGTATTTTTATTGAGTTAAGAGAAAGCACGAATTACCTTTAAACATAAACTAAAGAGACGGCTTAAAGCAAACCAAACCTGTAACACTGCCGTTACATGCTCTCATTGTTTTTACAAACCTGCTACTTTTGTAATGTATTTATGTATTTTATAGTATTGTGTTGCATTGTGCTGTACCGTGTTGTACTGTAGTGTTTGCTGTTGAACTGTACTGATAATAATAGGGCCACTAAATTGCAATAACCTGCCCAGGGACCACAGACGAAAATTATCTCTCTAACTCTGGCACATTTACATTGAGGTGGAAACTGAAATGTTGATTAATGTGCACTGTCCCTGATAGATAAATAAATAAATATATAAACAAAATGCATCTAGACCCCAATGTGAGTTCCGTGCCATACTGATCCTTTATGTAGTTGTATGTTTAATCCTTAGGGGTTTGGTAGGAAAGCACAGTCTCTCGCCAGATAATCCACCAATCGCAGCGTAGCAGTTCTCGTGAGTTTGAGCCAATTACAGCGCAGTAGGGCAGGATTACAACGGTCACATCCGGGCAGTTACAGTGACAGAAAAAAAAATACACCAATTGAATAAAGTGAAAGATGACTTCATAACGGGTGTATGGTTGTGGTTAGCACCATCTCGGCCTAGTTAACAGGTTTTAATTTAACTAACTAATCACCCGTGAGCCCTCCAAGTGATGCAAATCAAACGTTCCCATTGACGTTACTCAAACAGGTGCATTCTGGGTGTGGCTAACAAGCTGACAGACGGGAGGACTTCATACAGGTGCGTACAACAACACGCTCACTGGACGGGTCCTCCCTCTTCTTTGGCCGGGTCCTCCCTCTTCTTTGGCCGGGTCCTCCCTCTTCTTTGGCTCCTCTTTTTGGCTGTGACTTCCTTGGCTGACACAGCTGCGTATTTGTTTTGGTTGATTGATTGATTGATTGGTTGGTTGTTTAATTTAGTCGTCTTGTCTCCCCTATGTTACAGCCTTTGAGCCGTGTTGTAACCTGGGGGCTCCTCCTAACTTGATTGACCAGGTTTCGATTTGTGTAGAGAAGTTGGCTCTGCTGGTTGTAATTGGCTTGATGAACAGAAACTGTTTCAGGATCAGTAGCAGCCTTGTAGGCAGGTGCACCTCGTTTGGTGACTGAGATGTGCAGTCTGGTTGTTTGGGAGACATGGACGAGTGTGGTGAGTAGGCTGTTTTCCTGTGTTTGGTTATTGTGAGCAGCTGTAATGATTAGTGTTCCTGAGGAGTGTGTTTGTGTCACTGTTTGTGTTCCACTTTGTGTGGAACCGAGTTCAGTCATGTTTTGTTTGAATGTCTGACTTTTAGGTGATTTCAGCACAGCTGTAGAGGAAGGCGGTTGTATCAATAATCGATAATCAATCATAGTATGCAAATGCTGCATAGTGTGTCTATAGAAATGCATTGTTGGTCACATGATGCTCCACTACTGTATAAGTTGATATTGAATGCAAGTTTTGACTTGAGTAAAACGTCTTTACAGTAACAATGAGTTTACTTGAGTATGATATTCTAGTACTCTTTACATCCTTTACTGAAGTTTTGTTAAACTTATTTTTTTGGGTCTTTTTTACAAAATCTACCAAAACACTGGCAACGAGGAAGATCTTGGGTCGATAATAATGAGAATAAATATGAAACTGTTTAAATCATACCCTATAGAATAAAATGATCATTGCTGATCTGTGGAGGTAACCATAGTGCATCATTTGGATGGAGAGGAAATGCTATTGACTCGTTCAGGGGTTGAGGAACCTTCATTTATAAATTTTGCAGACATCAAACTCATACAAACTATGAAGTGAGACAGAGATCTTGCTGATATGCACACTTGTCTTGATTACTTTGCCCTGATGGGGGGGGGAAGAAAAGCACACAATAATTTAATATACAATCACAGCCTGTTCTGTCGGGTCATCCGGTACGATGACGAGTCAAAGTCGAGAAGTGGCAGCAGAATCAACCGACTGAGGATTTATAATGTACTCCACCGGTGCTGTTTAATAAGAACAGGGGTGTCAGGGGAGGACCGGCCTCTTTTACCTCTGATTGGTGGACTGGAATGATTTCCATTCCCCCATCAATTAAGTCCAATGGTGGAGGACCTCCATCTGTTTGTGGTTACAGCACCTGGCTCTGAAATATCTTCTACCCTCTGCTATTCTTTTATTTTTTTTAATGCTGAATGGGCTTCGTTACGATCAGAGAACTTTGCAATCCATGCTTTGGGTTATAAAATACCGTTTAGCGCAGTGAGCATATCTGTGTGTGTCTGTGTGCTCATAACTGGAAGTAGACTCTCATCCATTTGGCAATTTGAGGGGGGAACCTCTCCAACAGCACTGCGTGGGATCTTCATCAGCAGTTATGTTGTTTACCGTGCTTGACTTTCACACACCGCGTTCAACAGTTTGGTTCTGGTCAGAGGAACGTTTTATGTACATGCAAACTAACTTGTAAATAAAGTCTATGAAAGCAGGATTATAATATATTACGAGCCCATCCCTCGCTGTGAAGAGAGGTTTTTACTGTGGGGGGAAAAAAGTTACAGTATTGCTGTTTTTAGTTTGAGCACAAAGCAACATGAAACAGACACACTGCAAACCCGACAACGTCACTTCTTGCACATTGCCGTGGGCGTGTCAACGCTCTTAATATTGTTATTGAGATAAGAAAATGCTTCATATCGAGACAGAAGATTGTGGGCATATCACCCAGCACCAGGGTCTGATATTACACCAAGTGCTGCTAATGAAATGAACGATGTGCTCTTTGATTCGAGTGTCCCAATAATCCACACTTCTGAACTTCCTGTGGATCTCACAGCTCGAGGAGAAGGAGGGTTGAATGAGTGCATGACTCACTGGATCAAACATGTCAGGAATTCTTGGCCGTTCACCAGGAGAGATGGCTTTCATTTTTATGATCGCAACCATAAAACATCTTGTTCTGTGTCACCAGCTCGGCCCACGGGGGCGCAGACTCCGAAGTTTGGGATTGATTTGTTGTTTTTCGTCGTTTCACGGGAGAATCTCAACAATCCCGCTGTTATGCTCTCATTATAGTTTGTGACATACATGTTAATGACTTCTGCATGTATTCTATTTTGCAAAAGAGTAGGCCGCTCTTTGCATGTGGCGGTTGGTTGCTCACACATCGATTCAGCAGATATCACACGTAATAATATGTTAACAATTTGCACAGGCACATATCCTCTCAGCTGTTGATTTGCGGCTCGTCCATATGGCGGTCATATTGAGAGAGACAGAGAGAGCTGTTATGATGTGCTTGGCCGGTAGCCTGTGTTAGGATTTGCGCGGTTCTGTAGATGTGACCGGGGAGACTTTCGGTGATTTTCGATTCTAATTTGGCCTTTTCATGTGGCTCCAGAGGTTATGTAACGGCCCTGGCTAGTGGCTGCTGTTACATCAGCAGCAACGGGACATCGGTGTCCTTTCGGAGTTGCGCGCACAGCTGCAGTCAATCCGAGCGGCACATATTGGGGCATTACAGCGGCTAAAAGGCGCTTGACTCTTTAATTTCTGTTTTTTCTGGCACCGTTTTTGGATTGCATCGTTGATAGGTGGGATTTGTTTCAATGGGTCTCCATCTCCATCAGATAGGCCCGCAGGTTCAAACCTCCATTAAAATGACAAGTTGGCTCGGACTTCATCTGGTTTATGATGGACTGGATGCAACAATCCTTGAAAAGGACCATGAGAGAGGTTAATAAATAATAGGGAACTAATACTGGAAGCCAGGATAGCATCTGGCTTTTGTTTGACCAGCAGGCCACAGAGTCTGCCTGTACCTCAGACCTGGAGTGTCTCTGTTTGTCTGCTCTGTTTATCTCTCTGTTGCCCCCATAAACAGCCAGCTGCGTCAACATGTGTTAGTTTTCCTGTTTGGCTATGACTGACAATGTGTCACTCAGACTTGTGTGCGCGCCAAACTGATTGATTTCAATGGGAAACGTGCCGAAACTAAAGTGAAACTAACTAACTGCAATGCTACAATGTTTTTTTTTTTTAACAGTGGTCATTTTAGGTTTACAGATTAAAATTTTAATAAATGTTTTACTTTTTATACATTCACTGTAAGTCATCCTTTGGCATCTTGACCTCCGCAGACGGCAAGCGAGCCCAGACTTTAGGTGTAACCGGCAAAACGCCATAAACCTCCACTATGACCAGGTGGGATTGTAATTATCTATAAACTCACATCTCATATTCATGGACTACTTTATTACCTTTGTGCAAGTCCTGTGAAGAACAAGTAAAGTTTAAAATGCATTCTAAATAAGGTTTACTCAGATTTTTAAAACCTGTTTCTGAAGCATTTTAAAAACTAATTGGCCTTCTTTTTTTAATCCCTAGACATGTAAATACTGCTTTTATCAGTGAACTATTTGTGACGTGATTGTACACGCCTAAGTTTACAAAAATTCAGAGGTGCACGACCAAGCGTCCCCGGACACCTGCGGGGTCTACGCCCGCCATGTGCCGGTCATGATTATGTCATTTTCTGGCGTGCGCGCCTCTCCGCCGGCTTCACTTCGGCGAGTATAAACTGAGCTTCAGAGTCCACCTTTGTGCAACTGGCCTCTGACGTCATGCTTGACAAAGCCCCATTGTCAAGTAAGGGCTGCCAGAGAAGAGAGGTCCTCACAAGGAGCTATTGTATGTCAGCATGGCCATCACACCCTCTTTAAGAGCACAGGGGGTCACAGGGGGTCAGCCATCGCTGTCATATTAACCAATGATGAACTGCGGCTCAAGCCAAGAATAACGACCTCGGTAACTATTACTTGTTGCCCATTTATCTGAATCCATGTCATGTTCTTATAGGCTGTGCCCTCACCCTCTGTTGTGACACTTGATTTACTGTGTGTGTGTGTGTGCGTGTGTGCGTGTGTGTGTGTGTGTGCGCACTTTGTGAGACCTTCATTATGCTGCTCTAGTAACCGTGACTCTGCAGCCTCTCCATCTTCTCACATGTACACATACATGGCCCTCATGCACACAAGAGGAAGCTGTTTCTAATCACATTGAGATCTCTGGAATAGCTGATTGGATAATTAGGAATTATTTGGCGAGGGGTCATGCAGAGAGAAGGAATGCTGTATTATTATTTCGCCATTTCAGTGACCCCCCCCCTCCTGCCTTGATGAATCAGTTTGAACTCTTCCTATTCCTGTAGAATTGGCCTAAAATGCCCATCCAAGGCCTGCCCAAAGTAAAATTTGGAAGCATAGTTGTGGTCGATGTAAGACGGTAAAACACGCAGAATTTTTTCCTCCAACGAATCAGAAATACTGTGAGTACCACTGGTAGCTACTTGGTTTTATTGCTGCCTGAATATTTTTACAGGTACACACACTGCAGAGTACGTCGCTGCAAGTCAGCCGCTACTAAGTGTACTAATTTGGTTTTTGACAAGATTGTATGAAATGCCTTGTACGCCGACTTTGAGCCGCTTGCCTGTATACGTCACCGCTTGTTATTGAGTTTGAAGGGAGTTTGTTTTGCAACGCCTTACAGCCCGTCGGTGTCTAGACGCGGTGTTGTGGGTTGTAATCATTCAGTCAATACAGCAGTGTTTGTTGCAAATACACCTGGCGGAGATCTGCACTCTACTGAGTAAATATGTTCCTGAATTGGATTGTCTGAAACTTGTAATGTAACAAGACCGTTTTTGTTGAATGTTATCTATCGGTGGATTACTAATGAGGCCTCACAGGTGAGTTAACTAAATTGTATCGTTTGTTTGCTTGTTGGTGGTCTGACAAAGGCATTGATGGTACCTGGTGTTGTGATTGTGTCTTTAAATAGTTTGAATCAATGGAATCACAAGAAACTTAGCTTTCCAAAGATATGTCGCATGGGCAACCACTTAAAGATAGTAGCTGTGTACAGGGCGTTGTTGTGTGCTTAACAGTAAGGGGTTCGGTGGTCCAAAACACAGATTGAGGAGCTCTGGTGTCTTAAGAGGTCAACTCTGTTTGTGGGGGGGAAGCCAACTTGTCGATTTGCATCAGTAAATAATTAGAAAAATGAGCTTTGCATGTGTATAGTCGCATTGATGAAGACAGGAGTGTCTGGCAGGTGAAAAAAGAAAGAAAGCTGCATGGGTCACGAGTTGTTTGTGAGTCAGTGAGCTGTGCGACGGTGAGTCTAACAGCTCCTCCACAGGACAGGTCTCCACCTGTGACTTTGATGAACTGGATGGGTTCAAAATAAGACTCCTCTTGACCTACGAGACGCAGAGGAAAGGGGTGAGTAGTAGAAAAACACCGAGGTGGAGCCGTTTCCTGGAAGGAAAAGGGAACTGAATTTGGAATTCTGGAGTTCCGGGATTCCCAGTGTTTCCCACAGCGGCTGCTGCGGTGCTGCAGGAATCAGATTGTGGAAAGTGACCGGATGGTGCAAAGTTTGCTTCCTGAGAGGATGTGCACCTATGTAAAGGAGCTTTTTGTGGATGGAAACATAAACTGTGATGTTGCAGCAGCTGTTGTGCATGATTTCACATTTTTAACTCATCTCCGCCTGAACTGTTACGGATGCTTCGGTGGAGACGCTGTTCTTACAAACAAAAGCCTCGTTAAACACCTTTTAATGTGATGTACTGTATGGTTACAAACATAAAGTTAACTATCAAAGAAATCTCATATACTCAAGTTTAGGAGGCATCAGATCACTGAAACCATGTACATTTTCTATAAA
Source organism: Anarrhichthys ocellatus (assembly GCF_004355925.1). NCBI lineage: Eukaryota > Metazoa > Chordata > Actinopteri > Perciformes > Anarhichadidae > Anarrhichthys > Anarrhichthys ocellatus. The sequence continues at coordinate 608,658 of NW_022280035.1, read as the reverse complement.
TACAGTTTTACACTTTAATTAATAAAAAAATAAGTTTTTTAAGTTCATCTATTCATGTAAGCCATCCAGATGTTTTAGCTGTGGTATCATTTTAGTATTGCTAGCGAGGTGTAGGGTATCATACTGACATTTACTAATGTAGACACCGCTATCACAATAAAAAAAAACTAATAAAACTTCAGTTTCTTCTTTTTGTTAATTACAGTTTTGTTCAAATAAGTACAGAAATCAAAAGAAACATCAGGAAATGACTGATTTCTTCGCAGAAGTTCATTTTTATTGTCATTTCCAGTTTGACTTTTAAACATTTGTGTAACATCTGAACTGAGTATTTTACCTCTGTCTGTTAAGTCACTCCGGCTCTCTGTTGGGTGGTCTTGTTATGACACTTGTGCACACAAAAGCCCCCTTTGGGCACGGCTATAAACACACAAAGGGATTGCATTGCCTCAGCTTTGTCATTGTCACCAGTGATTAATAATACCCACTTCTAGTCTGCCGGTTAGACTCAAAAACAATGAGTCACTGTGTTGGACAGCGTCTTGCCTGAATTAATTTTGATTATTTGGAAAGCATGCTGAAAAACAACAACTCCAATTTGAGGACGACACAATGAATTAATGTACTGGAAGATGTGATCGGGGCACAAAGCAGTCCACAGAGAGTCACAGAGCAACACAGGGTCACCCAAAAAGAAACAAACGCAACTGTTTCCTCCTCCTTTACATTAGCAGCCATTGAACAAATGGTATGTTACAGATTTGCCGTCGTAATGTTGTTGTACGGTAGGCCCTGTAGTGAGAACAGCTCTTGCAGCTTTTGATTTTAGCCCCTGGCACCAATAGCCCCGGGCATTTATCGAGCATATGGAAGCAGTATGTGAACGGTTGGCCAGACATGAGAGGAAAATACAAAAGGGAGGGATGAAATGTGAAACACTAATCTAGCTGTAAATTCAGAGCATGGACGGGTGGTTGTGAAGAGGTCACAGAGTTGAGCTTGGACACCTTCGCCTTTGTGTCGTATTTCACACATGAGTCGGGTGTCGGGCACCAGCGAGGAGTTTTTTTTACAGTTTGTGAGAAGGATTTTGCGTTTCGTACAAAAATGTGTATCGAATGTCATGAAGCTGGGTTTAAACTTTGTGTGTGTGCATGTAAAAGGGGAGGGGGTGTCCGTGTGAACGTGGACTTGAGAATCATTGTGTTTTTTGCTCCATTATCCCTGGGTGGGTCCTGATTTCTGACAGGGATGATGAATATTGTGCTCTTAAAAACAGTGAAAGCCAACACCACAAACCTCTCAACTGCCCACAAACTCAAACCCCTTTAAGATGAGTACCGTCCACGTGAACTCCAACTGGTTGTTATCCTCTGCTTTTCACAGTGGGACGTGATGACTTGGGATTTATATTATGTGCCAGAGCATTATGATATCTACCCCTTTTCTGTTAGTTAACACAATGATGTATTTTTGTGGGAGTAGCGTTGGTGGAGGAAGACAAATTCTTTGGTTAGAACGTTGAACGTAGAACGTTGGTTCACACAGGCTAGCAAGTTTTATTTGCAGTTTTTTAAGAGTTTCTGTCCCACAATCACTCACCACGAGTGTTACTGGGGAGAGTCAGAATCAACCAACTGGACCATATTAGCCGCCCCTCTACGCCACTGGCAGACTACTTTGCCGGGAGGAGAGCCGACGGGGCGCTCCAGAGCGGACAAATGCTAGTTAGCTTGCTAGCTTGTCCATCTCCAGAGCTGGCTGGCTAGCTAGCTATATAGTCTCCAGAGCTCTTAGCCTGCTCTACTCCCGACGAAGTAGTTTCTGAGCGGCAAGGTGTGAGGCAGTGAACCGGTGTAGCATTAAAGCATGGTGGAATTAGCTGGGTAGCTAGCTAACTAGCCAGCTGCTAAATTTGTCAAATTTAAGCAAGCTAGCTAAGGAAGCCAGTCGTCCGCTAGTTATCTTGCTAATTCCACTATGCTTCCATGCTACACTGGTTCCAGAAAATAAAACCAATAGCGGGCCAACTCTTCATTTCTTTTAATAGTTTAGCCTGCTGCGGTGCAGCCACCATGAAGGCTGAGGAGGTTTAGCAGAATGCTAAGCTAAACTATTAGCAACATTTTCTCTCCATCTCTGAAACGCTTTGCTGATATTGTAGTTAATCGCGTCAAATGTGTCCAATATTGATACTGGACACCAAACATCACAGTAAGCTGACATTTTGGACGTGTACTTTAGTCCACTACTCTGAGGTGATTCGTGTTTAGCCTCCAGTCTTTTCCTTTGTTTGGCCTCCAGCTAACACCGTTGATGTAATCATGACCTCAGTCAACATTGTTAGAAATTACTTAAATGTTCATTGACATTTGTTACCAGTGACCCCATCCACTTTGACATTTGGTGTCAGTCTAATGTGTGTGTCACTGCAGGTGCCAGTTGCCTTGAGGCAAGTGTGTTTGGGGTTTCATAGCAAAACGCTGCCAGAGGGCAGAGATTTTAAAGACTGCTTGTCAGGGGATTTTCTGACACATTTTTGTACTCATTTCATTTCACTTCCCCTCTGAAAAGGCCAAGCAGGAGGGGATTACAGGGTACAAGCATGTCCAAATATCCCCATCACCACCCTAGGCTCCGGGTGTCAGGCCACGTTAGCATCAGCATCCCCCCCCCCAATAAACACACCTGTCCCCCTGCATTAAGCTCCAGATCTAACCTCCAGGCTTCCCGGACCCAGGACAGGCCGCACCTGGTTTAACCTGTCCACAGATGTTGACTCTGTTTGGGTGAAGGAGAAGAGGGAAAACTCCTGAAAAGGGGGATTGGACTCATTCATTGGCTGAGTCCCAATGTTTGATTCCATAATCTAGCTACTGTCTGAAGAAATGAGTAGTGTTCAGTGGTAGACCGTAGTTTAGTAAATATCTATTCAGTGCATTTATATCTATGTATTTATTTGTTACATTTTGTTTTACAACGTCAGGAAAGCAAAGTCAAGCCTGAGGTTTTCTTACACATAAAATAATGGTCCCAGTCTGGGAATTGAGGCATGAAACGTAATGATTAAACACTGCTGTCGGAACTCGGTATTGACTGATACCTAAAGCCCAGGTATCACTATCGGTATTGGGACTGAAAAAGTCGGATCGGCGCATGCCATAATAAAAATACAAACAATATACAAAAGAAGAGTTGCTTATCTCACCCTAGGATGCTGCACAACAACCTAAAAGTTAAGAAAGGAGAATGTAGACTTTGACGTGGCCATTTTTATATGGGGTCAGATTAGTGTAAATATTAACCAATGCACACAGAAGGATTCACAATGATCAGTATCAGTGATCTGACCTCATATCTTTAAGACTCAATAAAAGAATAAACTGAAGCTCAAACCGGCTTCATTCCAGGAAAACACACGACTCACGTCTTGGACCCGTACGTAAAAAAACAAACCCCACTCCATGGAAACCTAAAAACCCAGGAGTGAGCCTACAGTAGATCAGTTTGTAAACACAGCATTATCACCACCCCTCCTCTCTAACTTGTCATCGTTCCTGTCCAAGGCACTGCATGAGTTTTTGGAGCTCAGGACAGGTCAAACCCCAAACACACAGTACAGATCTGCTGATCTCTGAGGGCTCTGATAGGTTCCAGCTGCCCC